>NC_042957.1:20017669-20317669 GCF_901001165.1 Salmo trutta
CTTGCCCATTCACCCTCTGAATGGCACACATACACAATCCATGTCTCAATGGTCTCAAGGCTTAAAAATCCTTCTTTAACCTGTCTACTCCACTTCATCGACACTGATTGAAGTGGATTTAACAGGTGACATCAATAAGGCATCATAACTTACACCTGGATTCACCTGGTCAGTCTGTGTCATGGAAAGAGCACTCAGTGTATACAGATGAAAGAACCATGAGTATATTGCATAATGTGTGGGTTACATATCAACATTAATGTAAAGCACAGCTACATTGAAGCCCATTTAACATGTCTGCTCTGTCACACGATCCCCACAGTCAGACAGACCTTCCAGTGTGAACATTCAGCGGAGGCTTAAACGATGGGGAGGTGTGTGTGGAGAGTGCCTTAATAGCAGTTTATACCGTGGCATTGTTGAATACTTGTTTCTGATTGGCTTGCAGGGCATTCTAGAGCATGCATTATTTCCCTATAACGCTCAGTATATTTGCGCAGTAGAAATCAATGGCTATAGTTCATTCTTACATGTTCTATGATTGAGCTACTTTTGAAAGCAAAAATCAAATTGAAAACATTATTGGCATTGTTGAATTTGATTTTCATAACGGCAAGCTAGGACTGATGGTTTGGTTAGTTAAACTGGCAAGTCTGTCAAGTTAACCATGGCAACTACTGTAGCTATCTAGTAAACTTGCTAGCTACTTCAGTGGATGTTGAACACACCTGCAAATGAACACATTTCTAGCGGCAAATGTGTTAAATTCTAGCCATGGTATTAAAGGGATAATCAGCTCGGGGCTCTATGCGTTCTCTGGAAGATAATGCAACTCCGTGGAAGGCGTCATAGAACACACCTTCCACGTCGTTCATTATGTTCCATAGTACGCACGCATAGCACCTTGTTGATTGGCCCTTAAATATCACATGACTGTCTGTATGTAACGCTAGGCTGTCATGTGGTGATTATAGAACCATGCAGTGCCTGAGACAGCTGAGCACAGTCTCTCTCCTGAACCACAGTCCTGTTCTCACACTGTCCTCTGTGTTACAGTTACCATTTGAGATGGAACACCCTATAATCCCCTTTAAACCAGGGTTTACAGGCACTTTGGTGCAAAGGAAGTACCAATTGGAGATGGGTGTTCTCAGCTTAGCACTGAGGACCCTGAAACATGAGAGTTGTGTCTGAGATGGCACCCTATTCCCGGTATAGTGCACTACTTTTGACACCAAAGCATTTCAGATTATGGAGTCAGACAAAGGAAAAGTTCCACGTTGCAATAGGACTTTTTCTGAACAACTATTTACAGTTATTAGTTTGTACACCATGTGACTAGCTACATTTTTCCTAGAAAGTCTGACTCTTCGCCAGTGTTGTAGTGATTTCCGTTCACGGTGAGTAAAGTAACACTCCCTCAACTTTCAATGCATTGCTCCGCAAAAGGTGGATAAACCCTTGTGCCAAATAACGTTATTTACTTGCATTTATCCTCCACTACACCACTGCTCATCACATACTGACAACGGTTCTATTTATAATGACGAGTAGGAGGGGTCCCTCCACCACATGCTATACATGCTTTCATTTAACACACAGACACACACCTTTAATAATACGAGTCTGGGAAGCCTGAGGAATATGTCCAGGCAAGCAGAAATACTCCACAGCAAGACCAATAACTAATCCTGAATGCAAATAGTCAGGGCTATTCACGTTGCATTGCTGCTCTTTGATAACAGTCTGCTATTATTATGTACAAGCTAGTCCTAGAATAGCTGTGTGACCACAGGCAAAGTAGTAGCCCGGAGTAGGAGTGCAGAGAGGGATCATTTATTTCCATGGGTCATGCAGCTTATGTTAGGGAGTTCCCAAACCTGTTTACATTAAATTGCTCTAATTTTTCCTCACTACAATTTCCCTGATTGCAGTTGGTGGTCTGCTATGAATTTGCTGCAGGTATTTTCTTGATTAACAGGATGCCAAAGCCATCTCTCTCTCATCACTTAAGTATAATGGATTCCCATTGCCCTCTCTCTCTCTCTCTCTCTTCATTACCCTGTTTGTATCCATCTTGATTCTAGAGGTGGGTGAAATGTCACCTCTCATTACATATAATTGTGATTACACCACAGCTAAGTGCCCTTTTAAATGTTCTCAGTGAGTCCAAGAGGTTTGGTGAGAACACCAATTTTCCATCACCCTTTCGGTTTGTCTGCCTGCAATGTCAATTCAGTCTAAAATCTCTCACCAACACCCTCAAAAAGCAGTGTTCTAGGAGAATATAGAGCGAGTTTTACTTGTCTTAATAATCCTTTCTTTCTAGCCCTGCCACAGTTCCCGCCCCAGTGGTTCACCCTAGCCATGTTTATCCCTGGTTCAACGGGCCAGGGTGACTTACTTGTCTGGTCCCATCGCTATTCACTGAACCCTTCTCTTTGTGTGGTAATAGGACTAGACCATGGTGTCTGCTCAACTCTGCCCACAGCCCAACTTACAGTAGTGATACATGGGCCTGGCCTGCTGCATGACGTTCCCATTGAGTAGGCCTAAATCCCAGCAGCACCAGTAACATAGACTCCTCTGGCCCTAATCAGCGGGGACTCACTTTAAACCCCATCCGTTACGCAGACACGGAGTAATGGCTGAGAGCTCCCTGCTGCTTTCCAATGGAGAGTTATGGGCCTCACATAGGGCCGCTCAGGAGCCACACAGCCATCAACCTCTACTTTAGCTGATTAATAGCAATCAATACTCCATTATTGGCTGTGGAATATCGGTTGGCTGTGTCATGGCCTAGGGCCCCATGCAAGGAGAGAAGTGGGGGACATTGCGTCGCACACAGTCAGAACAGGCTGCCATCTGCCATTGTCCCGGAGATGGTAGGGACTCCTGCAGCTCTCACCTGTACCTTGTCACATGAGCAAACCCCTGATTGTGGAAGATGTGACTCAACAGCCCTCTCTTCTCTTCTCTTCTCTCCTCTCTTCCCTATTTTCCTCACACTCAAAATGCACAAAAGAGAGAGCTAATTGAAAATGTTCAGTTCCAAACAACTATTCTAACACAATGTGATAGCATCAGCTCCTGAGGATAGGAGCCAATTGTACAAGTTATTTCTGGTAGATATTGTCTGTGGCACACCTGAAAAAAGGACTTGTTTACAGGCTGCACCCGGTAACACAAAAGCAAGACCATGGTGAGATCTGTTTCCCCTTATCAGTAGATAGGGCAGTAATAGTAGCATAGTGGTGAGTGTGTGTGTGTGTGTGTGTGTGTGTGTGTGTGTGTGTGTGTGTGTGTGTGTGTGTGTGTGTGCGTGCGTGCGTGCGTGCGTGCGTGCGTGGTGTGTGTGTGTGCGCTTGCTTGCTTGCATGCATTCCAGTCTGTGTGCATCCATGCCCAGTATGTGTATGTGTGTGTGTTTGTGTGTGCATGCTCGAGAGTGCAGCCTATATCCCTCTAAACTATGTTTGATTCTTCCAGGCAGGCCTCAGAACATAACAGATCACTGAGGCTAAGTGCTTCGTGGCTGGGAAGCAGCATGCTCCCTGCTTAGGGCCAGCCTGGTAGGACTGTCACACTAATAGTCTCTGTAGGAAGGAAAGGACATGGAATCATGGGAAACACTGTGGATCAGATGAGACCTTCTTCTGTGCTCTGCAGCATCTGCCTGACATCCTGATGTCCATATATCACTAATGGTACACTATATTCCCTATATAGTTCTCTAATTATGACCAATCTACTGTAATTATGGCCTCTCTCTGCCCTGATCTCTGGTCAGACAGAAATAAACTATCCGTGCTATAAATCACATGCCTATTAGGTAGTGTGTGTGTGTCTGTGTATGAGTGTGTGTGAGCATGTCAATGAGTGTGTCTCTGATGCTGTCACTGAGGGGACATTAGCTAGCTACTATTGCTGGAAAGGAGATGAGGGTTAATGGGTAATGAGGTGATCTGAGACAGCAGAAAGAAGCACTGTCTGCTGTCATCTTGTACCAGATAATGATGATGATGATATTCTAGTGCAGTTGTTGGATGTCATTACATTTAAATGGGAGCGGTGTCATCAGTATCAATCGCATGGATAATAAAAACAAATGGAAGCCCATGAGTTCCGTCTCCTTCCCTTCATTAGGTCTGTGCCAATCTGGTCCTGTTTGAATCATGCCACTTCCTCCTATGAATATAGAGTTTTGCCTAGCCAAATAACGCAATGCTTGAGCAAACCAAGGCAATCTCAAGTGCTGGTCTCCAACTCACTAAAACTATGACATGACTATCATGACTGAAGATAGCAAATAGAATGGCACATGTTATTTCTGTGCAATTAACTATGAAAACAACCCCAGCGTGGCTTATTATACTGTACCAGACTAAGAGCTGAGATCTAAAAGCCTTGAGTCTTCAGATGCTCGGCACTCAACAACTTAGTTAAACTCTATCTAGTCATTAACCCTGGCACTAGTGTCTGGTACAAACATGATTAGCGATATCTGTCTGCTTTTTAGGACCCGGAAGTGTTAGTGAGAGCAGGAAGGAGACAGACGAGAGCTGTGTGTGTGTGTGTGTGTGTGTGTGTGTGCGTGCGTGCGTGCGTGCGTGCGTGTGTGTGTGTGTGTGTGTGTGTGTGTGTGTGCGTGTGTACACAGAGTGGCGGGCGGTGCTGCAGTGAATATGTACAGCCAGAGAGAGCAAATGGCAGGAGAATCTGCTGTCTCTGCTGTCAGGCTCATTTGCTCCCAGCAGGGTCTTCAATTACCAATGATTAAAAACCCTTTGGTGTCCAGCTACTATCTGCTTAAGTGGAGGAACTCTACATCTGGGAGAGTGTGAGAGATGTGGTGTCTACTTTTTTAGATTTATACACTCTGCCACGTATTAATAACATTTACTAACCCAAGGGTTGGATTAACACAACGTGAAGGACTTGATGATATGGGGAACTTCAAGTCACTTACAATGTACTTGATCAGGGACCATGCACAGCATCTGTACTACTGTAGAGGCACCAGAGTTAGCTGTAGAGGCACCAGAGTTAGCTGTAGAGGCACCAGAGTTAGCTGTAGCGGCACCAGAGTTAGAGGCACCAGAGTTAGCTGTAGAGGCACCAGAGTTAGCTGTAGAGGCACCAGAGTTAGCTGTAGCGGCACCAGAGTTAGCTGTAGAGGCACCAGAGTTAGCTGTAGAGGCACCAGAGTTAGCTGTAGAGGCACCAGAGTTAGCTGTAGCGGCACTAGAGTTAACTTCATTGCCAATTTACATCTGAGGTTCCTGGACTAAAAACAACTTATATAATAATACCAACCACATTAAACATGTGTTATAAAGTAACTACTATAATGGTAATGTCGGACAATACTAGATATAATACTAGTTACAATTCCCATTGAAGAGGAGCCTAGGTGTAAATATATTCAGAATGAAGATGTGTTTATGCACGTGGTTTTCAGCAGGTCCGTTAGGAAGGAACGTTTTCCACACAACAGGAAGCCTGCGGCAATAAAAGCCAATAGCCTAATAAACTGAGGCAGTCAAAATACATAAACCAGGACACAGCAACTCAATTTGACCACAGGACACATCTCTATTGGATTTGGGATCCAGAGAAAGCACAGGCGCACAGCACCCATCCTTAGAGTCCTCTGTGTTTGTCTGTGCATTTATCTCACTCTAGTTCTCATCCCCGAGAGGATACATAGAGGACATAATTCACAGATTAAATCATATTTCAGGTCATCATGCACAGTACTACTGACATATTGTTTACAACATAGATAGAATTTCATGCATTGAGAGAATAATGAATATCTGTGATGCTGTTTCAATAAGTACCTGCCTATTGGGTTCTAGATGTATTTTCCCTCCCTCCCTCCCTCCCTCCCTCCCTCCCTCCCTCCCTCCCTCCATGTTGGCCTCTCTGCCCTTTTCTGATCTCACTGTGTGTTTGACACCTCTGTTTTCACAGACTCCAAGATGGAGACTGCTGCTAACAGGTGCTCTCTGCATAAATTTACATTAATACCACATACTGTACACCACCAGTGTCAACCAGCACTGAAGTGCCAAATGCCTTTCAATGCAGCAACACTTTATCCTTCAATTCGACAAGGCACAACCAGAAAGATTAGAACACACATTGGTGATGTATTCAGCTCTGTTTCATGATTCGACCTGGATTTCCAGGCTAGAAATGTACTGCTCTCATCAGGATTTCTCCGTGACTGATACAACATAAATAGTCCTGTCGTGTTTTGCTGATCTGTGTCTGAGTCTTGTTTACAGTGACCTGCAGCTGTGCAAGATGGATTCCCTCCAGGCCCAATGAGATTAGAAGTGTCATGTCGCATCAGGAGGTGAAAAATATGACAGAGCAGAGAGAGAGAGAGAGAGAGAGAGAGAGTGGGCAAGGCTGTGGGAGATTAGACTGAGCTACGGCAGAGCAGAGTGTAGGCAACGGCTGTGGGAGATTAGACTGAGCTACGGCAGAGCAGAGCGTAGGCAACGGCTGTGGGAGATTAGACTGAGCTACGGCAGAGCAGAGCGTAGGCAACGGCTGTGGGAGATTAGACTGAGCTACGGCAGAGCAGAGCGTAGGCAACGGCTGTGGGAGATTAGACTGAGCTACGGCAGAGCAGAGCGTAGGCAACGGCTGTGGGAAATGAGACTGAGCTACGGCAGAGCAGAGTGTAGGCAACGGCTGTGGGAGATTAGACTGAGCTACGGCAGAGCAGAGTGTAGGCAACGGCTGTGGGAGATTAGACTGAGCTACGGCAGAGCAGAGCGTAGGCAACGGCTGAGAGCACCAGCAGAGCAAACAGAACTCTGACAAACACTAAGCTGCCATATGTGGAGTATTGAGGGGTAACCTCTGCTTCTCAAGACAGGCATTTGAATGTCATGTTAGCGAAATAAATAAAGGTTAAGACAGGCCTTATAGAAAACATGTGATTCTGCTCTTTCTCTCTTTCTTCCTCGTTCTCTCTCTTCAGTTTATCCAGAGATGTACCTGATAAGACAGCAGAAAAGGAGAACATCCTAATTTTGGTTTCTAGTTTGGTGTAGATTCATCCTCCCGGCTGAGTGTGGGATCAGAGGTAAAGCACAAGGCCTTGAGGCTTGGCCTGACAAAACTGCTGACGTTGTTTGTGGTAAGAGCAGGAGTGAGGCTGTTCCTATTCTTTAACACTGACTCAGAGCACCACTCATAAATGTTTTTGTGTGCTATCTATTGTAATAAAACAACATGTACTGCTGCTGGTTGTAGATGGAATTTTGCCTACTTTAATGACTTAACAATAAGCAGGCCTTCAGAGCCCAATATCTAGACAGGAGACAAAGAAAGGTGTTTAAAAACAGTTAGATCACAACAGGCACACCTGCATCCTCTTAACCAGAGAGTGGTAACCATGGTTCTCTCTGTCCTTCTCTCTCTCTCTTTATCTATGTCTCTCTTTCTCTCTCTTTATCCATGTCCCTCTCTCTCAATTTCAAATCAATTCAATTCAATTTGCTTTATTGGCATGACGTAACAATGTACATATCGCCAAAGCTTACTTTGGATATTTACAATATGAAAATAATAAGAATCAAAATTGTCAACGGGACAACAGTAACAACAATAATCAAGGGTCAAAATAACCATACATTGAACAATAACAATGAGCATACAGTAGAGGACATGTGCAGGTTTATTGGTCTGTCAGACACTGTCCCTCATCTTATGTTAGGCAGCAATGTAGTGCGCTGCCAACCCACAGCTCTCTGCGTCCTCCCCCAACAGGACGGGTAGCCTACTTTCATCAGAGAGGTCTTTGAAACCTTGAATAAGGGTTTCAAATTTGGGGAAATGACACTCTCTAATTGTTAAATATTTTGTACATTTTGTCAGGAAATGCAGCTTCATCTCAGGTTCTGCTGTTGTGCAGTGGTTGCACAGCCTTTCCTCTACAGGGAGCCAGGTTTTCCTGTGTCTACCCTTCTCTCTCTCTCTCTCTCTCTCTCTCTCTCTCTCTCTCTCTCTCTCTCCCTCTCTCTCTATGTCCCTCTCTCTCTATGTCCCTCTCTCTCTCTCTCTTAATCTATGTCCCTCCTCTCTCCCTTGATCTATGTCCCTCTCTCTCTCTTTCTTTATATATGTCTTTCTCTCTGTCCCTCTCTCTCTCTCTCTCTCTTTATCTATGCCTCCCCTCTCTCTCTCTTTATGTATGTTCCTCTCTCTCTCTATATATATATATATACAGCATATATATATGTCCCCCTCTCTCTCTCTCTCTCTTTATCTATGTCTCTCTCTCTTTATCTATGTCCTTCTCTCTCTCTCTTTCTCTGTCTATCCCGCTCTCTCTCTCTCTTTTCCTCTCTCTCCTTCTCTCACCCTATAAAGTATAGCCTAACCAGGATGATAGGCTGTAGGAAATATGGGGTGCTAAAACACGGATCAATACTGCTCTCTGGCTGAGAGCAGGACAACAGAAACATTACATTTTCATGGTAGCCCAAAAGTTTCCATGAAGCCCACTCTGATTTCAGTATTTCAGTATTTTACTGTCTCATGTCGTACTGGGGGCTAAAAACATACAGTAGTTTAAATAACAAACTCTGCTGTATGCATTAAATGAATGTGCATGTAAGTGCCAGAAAATAAAAGTATAATTGTAATACAGTGATGAGTTCTGCTGCCCACGTTGACAAGATAATTGTCCCTACTGCATGATAGCAATGTGCCTTATGCCTGCCATGTTAGCATAAGGCACTGCTGTCTACATGCATTCCAGGATAAAATGATCCATTCTTTGTTAAAGCACACAGAGCTAGTACTGTTTTCTCCAAATCTAAGTATTATTAGTCACATATTTGACATTCTTAACTTCATTATATAAAAAGTGAAGGAGAGCAATGACCCGAAGCCAAGACAGACCGACCTTGGGTCCAAAACGACCACACAGAGAGCCAGACAACTTACACAACTGCAACAGTCATTAGTAAAGGTACTGTGTTGGGATCAGCTAGGAACAGATGAACACTTTTACATAAAACAGACACCCAATGGCACTAACTGACCTAGTGTCAGCTCAGAACACCCATTTAAAAACACCATAACAACAAACAGCAGATTCTGGTTAGTCCTGCCAGCTGCAGTCATATAATCCATACCGCACTGTCACAACAAATCAGAACAAGCCTTCGCTGTGCCAAGGCCTTTGTTTACTAAACAGCTTCTGGCATGTGCTGGGTGTTAGGGTCGTCAACGGGGTCGTATATCGGGTCACGGTGGATTAAAAGAGCACTTTTTTAAATGCCCGTCCTTTAGGATTTCACTTTAACTTTAATCTGTGTATATGACCTAGACTCATCTCTAAGGAGCAACCTGCAACAAGGAGAGTCTGTCAGCAGCGCTTTCCTCAACATCAGCACTTTGAGAGAGACAGAGAGGGGGGAAGAGACAGAGAGAGAAAGAGAGAGAGAGAGAGGAGAGAAAGAGAGAGAGAGAGAGAGAGAGAGAGAGAGAGAGAGAAAGAGAGAGAGAGAGAGCGAGAGAGAGAGAGAGAGAGAGAGAGAGAGAGAGAGAGGAGAGAGAGGGAGAGAGAGAGAGAGAGAGCGAGAGAGAGAGAGAGGAGAGCGAGGATAGAGAGAGAGAGAGAGGGAGAGAGAGAGCGAGAGAGAGAGAGAGAGAGAGGAGGCCTCTACCTCTGCCAATAGAGATAATCTAATGTGCCCAGCTCTGTTCTACTGTTATTACAATGAAGAGGGGCTCCTTTACATGAATTAATGGATTAATTAAACTCAGAGACAGAAGACAGAGCCGTGTATAATTGATACTGAATGTGCATCGCTGGGAGAGCACAAAGGTCACACTGTAAATTACATTACTAGAATGCATCAATACATCAAAGGACCAGTCCATCAAGGACATTATGACGACAGACAGTAGGTTATGCATTAATAGTTATCCTGCCAGGACAGGCAGGAAAGGTTACGTTAACGTTACAGCAACGCTCCTGTCAAACGTATCTGTGGGTGTACACAATTCATTTCTCTCTGTGTCACTGTGACCCATATTACAACTCATGGGTGTTCATACTGTACTTTATGTGGAGTACAGGAGAGGGAGGGAGGGATGCAGGGAGGGATGCAGGGAGGGATGCAGGGAGGGATGCAGGGAGGGAGATGGGTAGAATCTGAGCTGACATCCCCTGCCCAATGTCTAGGTCATCAGAGTGTGGTGTACTGGTTAGACTGGTGCACCCATGGTCCACAGCAGTAGGTGATTGACATGGAGACTCCAGGAAGGGCCCTCAGATGTCTGAAGACTCCATGGAATTCCAAATGTTACATAACATAACAGGAATGAAGGTCAAATAACCTGAAAACGTAACAGAATGTTTTAAGCTCTTACCTTTAAGTTGGCAAATCATGTGTCCATCATGGTCAGGTTAACACCGAAAAGATGAGAAAGAGAGAGAAATGAAAGATTAGCAAACTGTCAGAATAAATTACAAAATAACAATATGTATCATGTACTTTATATCAAATATTTGCCGTTATGCTTGGTTTTAGATAAGTCAACAGCAGTTTGTTACAGTGTAACTTTCTGCTGTGTACAGTTGTTTCTAAAACATATTCCTGTCTGTGCGTGCTGCTACTATGGGGCAAATTCAACTCAACGTGTCCCTTCCTGTCCTGTGCTGTGTCTACAGTGTGAGTATGCCATGTCACTTCCCCAACTCATAAACCTAATGAATCACACATCACACCTTCACAAGCACCCTCAAACCAGTCTCAGAACCATTTTACATTTACATCTTAGTCATTTAGCAGACGCTCTTATCCAGAGCGACTTACAGTAGTGAATGCATACATTCTTTTTTTTCTCGTACTGGTCCCCCGTGGGAATCGAACCCACGACCCTGGCGTTGCAAACACCATTGCAAACACCATGCTCTACCAACTGAGCCACAGGGAGAATCAATACTTAGAAAACACATCTCCTGTTCTCATTCCCCCAAGCCCTCCTAGCCCCCCAGTCCCCCCAGTCCCCCCAGTCCCCCCAGGCCCCACAGTCCCCCCAGTCCCCCCAGGCCCCACAGTCCCCACAGTCCCCCCAGGCCCCCCAGTCCCCCCAGGCCCCACAGTCCCTTCCACATCATGGCTGTGTATTAATAATCACTTCCAGTGCGTGTCGGCAAGCTTGTCGTGCTGCAAGCAGCCATGTTATACTTCCATATCCTGTGTTGCTCTCTCTCTTTCTGCCCCTCTCTGTCTGTATGTCTGTCTCTGTCTGTCTTTCTCTCCATCTTCCTCCACCTCTCTCTCTGCACATGCCACATATCCCATCTTCTCCTCCTCTCTTCCGGCAGCTCAGGGCTCTAATGACAGACCCCTGACCTCTGACCTATAGCGGGGGCTAAGTCACACACAGCATTAGCAGCTGAGCCTCAGGCATGCAGGGATGGGCCCAGTCAGCGTTATTACCATGTTGCTGAGACCCCTCCACTCCAACCCCCCCTATGGGGAATGGTTGAGGCCTGAGGCTTGAGGCCTGTGACCCCCCCAGGATGGATTGGATGACTGTGGTCCTCATGCCTAGTAATGCATAACTCCAAGGTATTTACATTCCCAGTATGAATGGGTGAGGCTGGAGCTTATAGCTCTAATACAGTGTAGCCCCTGTCGTCTCTACTAGGGCTGGGAATTGCCAGGGACCTCACAATGTTATCATGACGCTTAGGTGCCGATTCAATATGTATTACGAATATCATGATTCTGACGATTCTACATGTATTGTGAATCGATAATGCGATTTTATTGTGATTTGATGTTCCAAACATATTGCTCACAATATGTCTCTCTGCTGCAGAGACAAGAGAGAGCATGAGAAAATGAGTTTTAAAATAAAAGTGCCAAAAACACGTTGCCACACGATTTTAAAATAGTTTACTATTATTATTTCTTACAAAACAATACTTGTATTCAAAGATTTAATATAATATCGCCCAAAATAATATTGATTTATATAACTGAGAGACAATTTTTTTCCCATCACTACTAGGTATAGCCCAGAGGTGTGAGACAGAGCCTGCTGTGTCCTGCCCAGTAGAGTGGCAGGCCGCTGGGGTAATTTACACCTCCAGGGAGGGCCCAGCCAGGACCAGGACCAGGCCTGAGGTGGCCATGTCACTGCCTGTCCAGAAATCACACACAGTCACACACGCCAGGTCTCAAGAAAGTGAGAGGACCCCATTCATCATGTCAGTGTGATTACTCCTCCCTATGTGTTGGTGATAACTGTCATTCACTGCCTGCTTGTCAGCATGACCACACACATCACGCCACCAAAATTGCTTCACGACTGTTAGTCACGTTGCCGTGGTAACCTATGGTGTTCACAACACACTGTTGATGCTAGGAAAAAAAGCTTTGACTGACACCCCATAATGAACATCTTTGAATGGGGTGTGTTGTGTGGGGGGGCTGTCAACATAAATACCAGGGTTTGATGCTCATTTTCAACTTGGCGGCTAACTTAACAGAGCAAATGTCATCAGGCACACACTGGGCGCCTCTCAGGAAGCCACATTTGAAAAACGGCTCCCAAAAGTTGCAGCATTTTATGACAGATTTTTCTCTCTCTCTTTCCTCCCTCTTTCCTGCCTCTCTCTACTTCTCTCTCCCTCTTTCTCTCTGCCTGATACTGCGCCTCACACTTATAGCTACAGTTGAAGTCAGAAGTTTACATACACCAGCCAAATACATTTAAACTCAATTCCTGACATTTAATCCTAGTAAAACTTCCCTGTCTTAGGTCAGTTAGGATCACCACTTTATTTTAAGAATGTCAGAATAACAGTAGAGAGAATTATTTATTTCTGCTTTTATTTCTTTCATCACATTCCCAGTGGGTCAGAAGTTTACATACACTCAATTACTATTTGGTAGCATTGCTTTTAAATTGTTTAACTTGTGTCAAACGTTTCAGGTAGCCTTCCACAAGCTTCCCACAATAAGTTGGGTGAATTTTGGCCCATTCCTCCTGACAGAGCTGGTGTAACTGAGTCAGGTTTGTAGGCATCCTTGCTCGCACACGCTTTTTCAGTTCTGCCCACAAATGTTCTATAGGATGAGGTCAGGGCTTTGTGATGGCCACTCCAATACCTTGACTTTGTGGTCCTTAAGCCATTTTCCACAACTTTGGAAGTATGCTTGGAGTCATTGTCCATTTGGAAGACCCATTTGCGACCAAGCTTTAACTTTCTGACTGATGTCTTGAGATGTTGCTTCAATATATCCACATAATTTTCCTGCCTCATGAAGCCATCTATTTTGAGAAGTGCACCAGCCCCTCCTGCAGCAAAGCACCCCCACAACATGATGCTGCCACCCCCGTGCATCACGGTTGGGATGGTGTTCTTCAGCTTGCAAGCCCCCCCCTTTTTCCTCCTAACATAACGATGGTCATTATGGCCAAACAGTTCTATTTTTGTTTCATCAGACCAGAGGACATTTCTCCAAAAAGTACGATCTTTGTCCCCATGTGCAGTTGCAAACCGTAGTCTGGCTTTGTTATGGCGGTTTTGGAGCAGTTGCTTCTTCCTTGCTGAGCGGCCTTTCAGGTTATGTTGATATAGGACTCTTTTTACTGTAGATATAGATATTTTTGTACCTGTTTCCTCCAGCATCTTCACAAGGTCCTTTGCTGTTGTTCTGGGATTGATTTGCACTTTTCGCACCAAAGCACGTTCATCTCTAGGAGACAGAACGCGTCTCCTTCCTGAGCAGTATGACGGCTGCGTAGTCCCATGGTGTTTATACTGGCGTACTATTGTTTGTACAGATGAATGTGGTACCTTCAGGTGTTTGGAAATTGCTCCCAAGGATGAACCAGACTTGTGGAGGTCTACAATGTTTTTTCTGAGGTCTTGGCTGATTTCTTTTGATTTTCCCACGATGTCAAGCAAAGAGGCATTGAGTTTAAAGGTAAGCCTTGAAATACATCCACAGGTACACCTCAAATTGACTCAAATGATGTCAATTAGCCTATCAGAAGCTTCTAAAGCCATGACATCATTTTCTGGAATTTTCCAAGCTGTTTAAAGGCACAGTCAACTTAGTGTATGTAAACTTCTGACCCACTGGAATTGTGATACAGTGAATTATAAGTGAAATAATCTGTCTGTAAACAATTGTTGGAAAACGTACTTGTGTCATGCACAAAGTAGATGTCCTAACCTACTTGGCAAAACTATAGTTTGTTAACAAGAAATTTGTGGAATGGTTGAAAAACTAGTTAATATCTCCAACCTAAGTGTATGTAGACTTCCGACTTCAACTGTATATAAAACATATGGATGGTCCATGACCGACTTATCAGAACCAGAACACAGCTCGTATCAAGTCTAAATGGAACATACTGTTTATACCTCATCCCTGCTATGAAAAGCGTATGTGGAAAGTCTATGCGATACTGTGGGGTTTCCCACCTGTTTTATATGATGTGAAATTTGAGGACTTCACCAGAGCTGAGGTGAATTCCAAATAGAACCCCAGCTCCTACCACCTTGCCTTCTGACTGATTGTAATTTGGAACATTCTGGCTGTTTGGAATTTCCACCCTAATGGTTTCACTCTAGACCGTTTAGGAACTAAGAGTATTTAGCGAGTAGGGGCTAGGGGTTGATTTGGAATTCAGCTGCTATTTCTCCTTGCATCATTGCTGTCCTATCAAAAACCTATCCTGACACCATCCACTAAAAAGCCTCTAGCCTGTCCCTCTCTCCCCTCTACACACACAGCACAACTACCTAGAGGGTCATTGAAGAGCAATCACTCTGCTTGTCTTTAACATCCTGAGATTGTGAATTAGTGTAGTTTCCATCTGATGGGCGGAGGGTTGACTGCTGAGTCTATGGGAACAACTCTGACTGGCAGGAACTCAAAGTCTCTCTGTGGTCTCCCAATCAGCATCTTGACCTAAAGAAGCGAGACACCCCACTCACAGTTTTTTTCCCTGTTTTTTTTCTGATTCATTGAAAGTCAATGAACTGATTAGACCAGAACCAGCCGCTGCTAAGTAGACCAGACCCAGCTGCTACTAAGTAGACCAGACCCAGCTGCTACTAAGTAGACCAGACCCAGCTGCTACTAAGTAGACCAGACCCAGCTGCTACTAAGTAGACCAGACACAGCTGCTACTAAGTAGACCAGACACAGCTGCTACTAAGTAGAAAAGACACAGCTGCTACTAAGTAGACCAGACACAGCCGCTACTAAGTAGACCAGACACAGCTGCTACTAAGTAGACCAGACCCAGCTGCTACTAAGTAGACCAGACCCAGCCGCTACTAAGTAGACCAGACCCAGCTGCTACTAAGTAGACCAGACACAGCTGCTACTAAGTAGACCAGACACAGCCGCTACTAAGTAGACCAGACCCAGCTGCTACTAAGTAGACCAGACCCAGCTGCTACTAAGTAGACCAGACCCAGCTGCTACTAAGTAGACCAGACACAGCTGCTACTAAGTAGACCAGACACAGCTGCTACTAAGTAGACCAGACACAGCTGCTACTAAGTAGACCAGACCCAGCTGCTACTAAGTAGACCAGACCCAGCTGCTACTAAGTAGACCAGACACAGCTGCTACTAAGTAGACCAGACACAGCTGCTACTAAGTAGACCAGACACAGCTGCTACTAAGTAGACCAGACACAGCCGCTACTAAGTAGACCAGACACAGCTGCTACTAAGTAGACCAGACCCAGCTGCTACTAAGTAGACCAGACCCAGCCGCTACTAAGTAGACCAGACCCAGCTGCTACTAAGTAGACCAGACACAGCTGCTACTAAGTAGACCAGACACAGCCGCTACTAAGTAGACCAGACCCAGCTGCTACTAAGTAGACCAGACCCAGCTGCTACTAAGTAGACCAGACCCAGCTGCTACTAAGTAGACCAGACCCAGCTGCTACTAAGTAGACCAGACCCAGCTGCTACTAAGTAGACCAGACCCAGCTGCTACTAAGTAGACCAGACACAGCTGCTACTAAGTAGACCAGACACAGCTGCTACTAAGTAGACCAGACACAGCCGCTACTAAGTAGACCAGACACAGCTGCTACTAAGTAGACCAGACCCAGCTGCTACTAGGTAGACTAGAACCAGCCGCTACTAAGTAGCCCAGACCCAGCTGCTACTAAGTAGACCAGACCCAGCTGCTACTAAGTAGACCAGACCCAGCTGCTACTAAGTAGACCAGACCCAGCTGCTACTAAGTAGACCAGACCCAGCTGCTACTAAGTAGACCAGACCTAACCACTACTAAGTAGACCAGAACCAGCCGCTACTAAGTAGACCAGACCCAGCTGCTACTAAGTAGACCAGACCCAGCTGCTACTAAGTAGACTAGACCCAGCTGCTACTAAGTAGACCAGACCCAGCCGCTACTAAGTAGACCAGAACCAGCCGCTACTAAGTGGACCAGACCCAGCTGCTACTAAGTAGACCAGACCCAGCTGCTACTAAGTAGACCAGACCCAGCTGCTACTAAGTAGACCAGACCCAGCTGCTACTAAGTAGACCAGGCCCAGCTGCTACTAAGTAGACCAGACCCAGCTGCTACTAAGTAGACCAGACCTAACCGCTACTAAGTAGACCAGACCCAGCTGCTACTAAGTAGACCAGACCTAACCGCTACTAAGTAGACCAGAACCAGCTGCTACTAAGTAGACCAGACCCAGCTGCTACTAAGTACCCAGACCCAGCTGCTACTAAGTAGACCAGACACAGCTGCTACTAAGTAGACCAGACCCAGCTGCTACTAAGTAGACCAGACCCAGCTGCTACTAAGTAGACCAGAACCAGCCGCTACTAAGTTGACCAGACACAGCTGCTACTAAGTAGACCAGACCCAGCTGCTACTAAGTAGACCAGACCCAGCTGCTACTAAGTAGACCAGAACCAGCCGCTACTAAGTAGACCAGAACCAGCCGCTACTAAGTAGACCAGAACCAGCTGCTACTAAGTAGACCAGACCTAACCACTACTAAGTAGACCAGACCCAGCCGCTACTAAGTAGACCAGACCCAGCTGCTACTAAGTAGACCAGAACCAGCCGCTACTAAGTAGACCAGACCCAGCTGCTACTAAGTAGACCAGACCTAACCGCTACTAAGTAGACCAGACACAGCTGCTACTAAGTAGACCAGACCCAGCTGCTACTAAGTAGACCAGACCCAGCTGCTACTAAGTAGACCAGAACCAGCCGCTACTAAGTAGACCAGAACCAGCCACTACTAAGTAGACCAGACCCAGCTGCTACTAAGTAGACCAGACCCAGCTACTACTAAGTAGACCAGACCCAGCCGCTACTAAGTAGACCAGAACCAGCCGCTACTAAGTAGACCAGACCCAGCCGCTACTAAGTAGACCAGACCCAGCTGCTACTAAGTAGACCAGACCCAGCCGCTACTAAGTAGACCAGAACCAGCCGCTACTAAGTAGACCAGACCCAGCCGCTACTAAGTAGAACAGACCCAGCTGCTACTAAGTAGACCAGACCCAGCCGCTACTAAGTAGACCAGACCCAGCCGCTACTAAGTAGACCAGACCCAGCCGCTACTAAGTAGACCAGACCCAGCCGCTACTAAGTAGACCAGACCCAGCTGCTACTAAGTAGACCAGACCCAGCTGCTACTAAGTAGACCAGACCCAGCTACTACTAAGTAGACCAGACCCAGCCGCTACTAAGTAGACCAGACCCAGCCGCTACTAAGTAGACCAGACCCAGCCGCTACTAAGTAGACCAGACCTAACCGCTACTAAGTAGACCAGACCCAGCTGCTACTAAGTAGACCAGACCCAGCCGCTACTAAGTAGACCAGACCTAACCGCTACTAAGTAGACCAGACCCAGCTGCTACTAAGTAGCCCAGACCCAGCTGCTATTGTGTCAGTGTCTATGGAAAACACACACAGTTAAGTAGACCGGAATTTACAACAACAAAAAATATAGTGAACAGCCTGAGTGAACCCCCCCCCCCCCACGAAGGTTTTCCTTACAACTCCGCCTTCGGTATGAGTGTGTGATCAGTTCATTAATATGATCAGACAGAAAACTGTTTGCAACAAAAAGCTGTACGCAACTTCCAGAAAAACCCTGTTATAGCAGTGGTGGGAAATGTACCCAATTGACACACTTGAGTACATACTCAACATACTTTTCACCAGGGCAGGTTACAGAGGACTCTAGGTAGATTGCATAAGGTGATATGTGTAGAGCCGGGGAGACGGTAACTGTGAGTGAGCGCCATGCTTGTGTTCCCATGCAGCATTAGCAGCTATGCGCATCATGTACAGTAGGCTAAAGCCCACACCAGACTCCTCAGAACAGGCACCATGTGGAACATGGTGAGACAGACACACACTAAGGGCCTACAGGGGAAACACTGGGCTCCACTGGATCCAGGAGGACACTGAGATATATTTCGAATTTGTGGTCAATTAACCATGTTCTTTGTGGATTTTGATGTACTCTTGGGGTCATTCTATTGCTGGAAGTTCTACTACGGCCAAGTTTCAGCCTCCTGACTCCATGATGCAGTTGACCTAAACAAGGGCCCCATGATCAGTGGAAGCAAAACAGCCCCATAATATCCAAGATCCGCCAGCATGTTACAGTAGGTATGAGGTTCTTTTCTGCATCCTTCTTTCGAGGCCAAACCCGCCTCTACTGTGCTTGGCCAAAGAGCTCTATTTCCGTCTCATCTGACCATAGCACTCGGTTCCAATCCAAGTGCCATTGCCTTTTTCGCAAATTCCTGGCATTTACATTTTTTAGTTGTTCTCAATAAAGGCTTTTTTTATGGCAAACCTTCCAAATAGCCTATTGGCATAGAGATTTTGAGTTTACCACTGTTCCAGGTTAAATGTCTTAATTGTTGCCCTAATCAGTTGTTTTTTTGTACCCATTGCCTGATTTATGAAAGTCAACAACCATTTGTGTCACGTTCGTCATATGAAGGAGACCAAGGCGCAGCGTAGGTATTGTTCCACATCATTTATTTCTATGTGAAACTATGCAAGACATACAATAAACTATAAACAAAACAACAAACCGTGACGAAGAGGTGCAACATGCACTAACTCAAAATAATCTCCCACAAAACACAAGTGGGAAAAACAACTACTTAAATATGATCCCCAATTAGAGACAACGATGACCAGCTGCCTCTAATTGGAATCATATGAAAACCCCAACATAGAAAAAAGAAACTAGAACATAACATAGAAAAATTAAACTAGACAAAAAACCCCAGTCACGCCCTGACCTACTCTACCATAGAAAAATACGAGCTCTCTATGGTCAGGATGTGACAATTTGTTTCTTTTCATTTGTGAGTTTTTTGCCTTTCCCGATTTTGATGGATGACAATGGGATTTTACTTGAGTGTTACCAAATTTTTATACCCCAGTGAAACAGGAAGCCATAGAAGGCCACAATACATTTCCTTAAGATGAGATGAAGTTATTATAGCGCAGAATGTTAATGCAGATTTAAATGCCCACACAAATATAATTTTTTTTTTAAACTGAAAGACTTTGGCCAGAGCTTACCCATGATGATGCACAACAATGTAAGTCAGTCAATAAGTCATCGTTTTAGTCAGTATGATATATTTCAGCTTTATGTGCCAAATCCGAATGTATGACTTTGGATGTTTTCATTTATCTTTCATGTCTTTTCCTATAACTTGACGTGCAAATTCTTTTCAGCATACGTTTTGTTTCAGGGCTAGGTTTTATTTCAATGTTACCACCCACCAGCGTGGCAATGTTTATTCATCAGAAACACCTGCTGCAAAATTATTCCTATTTGTGAGTCGTCTGCGAGCCAAACAGCTTTTCTCTGTAGCCTACACTTGGATTTCCACTAGATAAAATAGCCACAAAGTCACAATTTGCTATATTGTACAAATTCATGAAAATAAAAATAGTTTTTTGGTCTTAATTTAAGGTTAGCAGTGTGGTTAAGGTTAGGGTTTTAAAATCGGATTTTAAGAAGAGAAAAAAATGTTGTGTAACTAGTGATGATCATTATCATAATCCATTGGATAATTATTGAATTTTTACTTATGTATTAGCTAGTCTGGCAACAAAAAAAAAATGACCGTTATAAATTGTAAAATTGCATGATATGATTGCATTTTAGGACCTCGCTCCCCCCGACGCACTAATATAAATGGTTTTGACCACTAACGTTTTAGGCAAATTCGTTTTACATGGCCCAGTCCCCAGGGTGTGCAAGGATCGCTAATTTTCGACCATTCCATCGATCCTAAAGAGAAATCTCCATCCCCCGGGGCACAGGGCCACGCAAATCAATCTCGTTCCAAACCATTCAAAAGTTAGGCTATCCATATTACCGGAATTTACATTATTTCTTTGAGACAGAACAAAGAATATAGCTATTTGACAATGTCCGTGTGCATGTACAAATATTAATGACGTCTGGAATCTGACACGGTTTCACTGGAATTATCAAACGACAAGAGTCAGACAAACGCCAACCCTCAAAATGTCAACAGCTCGTATAAGCACGGTTTAGCTGAGACTCATCTCTTGACAGGTTTGAAAAGTCTTGGTAGTCTTTTTCTGAAATAATAATTTTTAGCTGAAATGGTGCTCACATAACTTTCATTAGCTGGCTAAGGTTAGCATGCTAGCTGGTTACATTGACAGCTGTCAGTCAGTGCCCTTTTTGTTGTTATTTCTCTGCTACACATGGAGATCACCACAACGTTCCCACCCCCAATTCCTGAATATGTATTTGCAGTCTGCGTCAGTCTTCGAGGTGGAACCTAAAAGAGAATTTCCGCTCTAGGACATGAATTACTTGAAAAAGGTACGGCAACGTCCTCTGAGGTGGGCCATTCATTTTGTTAGAATGAATTTATAAGAATCTTTTGAGGTGCCAATAATTTTGACACTTATCTTTTTGACGATAAAAAAAAAAAATCTCTTTATCTGAGCAATTAATTTACTACAAAAGAATATATATATATATATATCTTTTTTTTTAAATGTAAGCATACAGTATACAATAGCTCGTTATTTGTATTATTTATGTTATTATTATTATTATTATTATTTTTTATCTTATTCTAATATACTCTCAATTGACCCACAAATGTGAATGTACTCTCTCTGTCCCTGTGAGGAGGGTTGAACAGTCTGATTGGGATTGGAGGCAGCCATGTTCCCTCCTCTGCTTCCATCCTGGCAGTAATAAGCAATACGAGCCCTTCAGCTACAAATGTGTGCTGTTCTGTATTGTGGTTTTGCCAACATGTATGATCATACATGCATGATTGGAGAGCAAGCCTTACTGCACACAAGGCTGCCGTTTCATTTTGAATAAACATTTGAATATGTTTCCAGATGTATTTGTACGGGTTCGGGTACGGGTACGCATGGTATCCATCGTCCAACAACATTCTTACTTGCAGGTTCCTTCTCGACAATGCAACAACAATAATAAATAATAAAAGATAAGAGTATGAACATGAAGTAAATGGCTCAGAAGAATGGAATAAACATTTTAGCATAAGTATAATACAGGAAGACACAATTTATAGTCCACTATTTCCACGTGTATTGGTGAAGGGGGGATGGGGACAATTAATAAACTGAGCAGTATAATGAGAGTCTGGTAGCAGCAGTTGTGATGTGTGTGTAGCATGAATGTATATGTGTGTGTGTGTGTATTTCTGTGTGGGTGTGTGCATGAGTGAGTACATGTGCGCTAAGGTGCGGTGAATCAGAGCAGGTGGTCGGTCCAGTTCAAGTGTTCAGCAGTCTGATGGCTTGCACTGTAGATAGAAACTGTCTCTGAGCCTGTTGGTGTCAGACCTCATACGCTGATACCGTTGCCCAACATTAAGGGAAAGAACAGCTCGTGGCTAGGGTGTGTGTGGTCCTTGATGATGCTGCGGGACTTCCTCTGGCACCGTATCAACTAGATGTCCTGGATGGGTGGGAGCATGGTCCCAGTCTTCACCACCCGCTAGAGGGCCTTGCAGTCGTGGATGAAGCAATTCCCATACAAGGCCGTGATGCAACCGGTCAGGATGCTCCCAATGGTGCAGCGGTAGTATTTGAAGAGGAATTTCTTCAGCCGTCTTAGGAAGTAGAGATACTGTTGTGCCCTTGACAATAGTGGTGGTGTTGTTGGTCCATGATAAGTCCTCGATGATGTGGACGCTGAGGAACTTAAAACTCGTGACTCTCTCTGCTGCAGTCCCGTTGATCTGGATCGGGCCATGTTCCCTCCTCTGCTTCCTGTCTTCAACAATCAGCTCTTTTGTTTTGTTGACTTTGAGGTTGTTGTCATGACACCACAACACCAGTTCACTTACCTCCTCCCTATAGGCTGACTCGTCATTGTTGGTTATCAGGCCTACAACCGTAGTGTCGTCAGCAAACTTGGTAATGGAGTTTGTGTTGTGCAAAGCCACGCAGTAGTGGGTGAAAAGGGAGTACAGCAGAGTACTGAGAGTACTGAGAGTACAACAGAGTACAGGGAGCCCCTGTGTTAAGAGTCAGTGTCGAGGAAGTGTTGTTGTGTCAGGCGGTGGTTAACTTTTTAGGGTATAGGGGGCAATATTTTCGATTTCAGATGAAAAACGTGCCCAGAGTAAACTGCCTAATACTCGGGCCCAGAGTCAAATATTATTAGTAGATTTGGATAGAAAACACTCTGACGTTTCTAAAACTGTTTGAATGATGTCTGTGAGTATAACAGAACTCATATGGCAGGCAAAAGCCTGAGACAAATCCAACCAGGAAGTGGGAAATCTGATGCTTGTAGTGTTTTCAAGTCATTGCCTATCTAACGCACAGTGACTTAGGGTTCATTTTGCACTTCCTAAGGCTTCCACTAGATGTCAACCGTCTTTAGAACCTTCTTTCAGGCTTTTGCAGTGAACAGAGAGCAAACAAGAAGGCCGGGAAGTTGGTGAAAAAATGACATGAGTTCATTGGCGCGCCTTCACGTGATGAGGTAGCTGTGTTCCATAAAATTTTTCAAGACATTGGAATCGTCTGGTTGGAATATTATTGAAGTTTTATGTTAAAAAGGCCCTAAAGATTGATGCTATACAACGTTTGACATGTTTCTACGAACGTAAACATAACTTTTTTTTACTTTTCGTCATGAAATTCCCGGCGCGCTTCCTACACTTGGAGTAGCTTACTGACCGCGCAAACAACAAGGAGGTATTTGGACATAAATTATGGACTTTATCGAACAAAACAACATTTATTGTGGACCTGGGATTCCTGGAAGTGCCTTCTGATGAAGATCATCAAAGGTAAGTGAATATTTCTAATGCTATTTATGATTTTAGATGACTCCAAAATGGCGGGTATCTGTATTGCCTGATGTTTTTTTCAGAGCGCCGTACTCAGATTATTGCAAAGTGTGCTTTCCCCGTGAAGCTTTTTTGAAATCTGTCACAGCGGTTACATTAAGGAGATGTTTATCTATAATTCTTTGAATAACAGTTTAATATTTTATCAACGCTTATGATGAGTATTTTAGTAAATTGTTGTGCTGATTCACCGGCAGTTTTGGAGGCAAAATATTTTCTGAACGTCACGCGCCAATGTAAAATGTTTTTTTTTTATATAAATATGAACTTTATCGATCAAAACATATATGTATTGTGTAACATTGAGTCCTAGGAGTGTCATCTGATGAAGATCATCAAAAGGTTAGTGCTTAATCTTAGCTGTATTTCTGGTTTTTGTGACCCCTCTCCTGATTGGAAAATGGATGTGTGGTTTTTCTTGTGTTGGCACTGTCCTATCATAATCTAACTTTATGCTTTCGCCGTAAAGCCTTTTTGAAATCGGACAATGTGGTTGGATTAAGGACAAATGTATCTTTAAAATGGTGTAAAATAGTTGTATGTTTGAGAAATTTGAATTATGAGATTTTCTTGTTTTGAATTTGCCGCCCTGATATTTCACTGGCTGTGTCCCACGTAGCCCATAGAAGTTAACTGGTGCAGTGAATCAGGCGCAGGAGAGCAGAAATGAGTGTACAAGGTATTTAATTCCACGACAGCACCAGTATACAGACAATACTCAAAGTGCGGAGAAATACCGGTCACTCGAAAATAACGGGCGTAAATACATAACCCGGCAAACATAACCAGCCGACAAGTACCGCCATGAACAATCAATATACACGCACACTAACATGTGGGAAACAGAGGGTTAAATAATGAACATGTAATTGGGGAATAAAAACCAGGTGTGTAGAAAACAAAGACAAAACAAATGGAAAATGAAAAGTGGATCGGCGATGGCTAAAAGACCGGTGACGTCGACCGCCGAACGCCGCCCGAACAAGGAGAGGGACCGACTTCGGCGGAAGTCGTGACATGTTGCTAATCCTCACAGCCTGTGGTCTGCCCGTCAGGGTCCAGGATCCAGTTGCAGAGTGTGGTGTCCAGACCCAAGGTTCTGAGCATGGTGTTGAACTTGGAGGGAACAATAGTGTTGAATGCTGAAGTGTAGTTAACGGACAGCATTGTCACATAGGTGTTCTTCTTGACCAGATGTGTTACGGCTGTGTTGGAACGGTAGGCAAATTGCATTGGGTCCAGTGTGCCTGCCTGGCATGCTAGCCTTTATGTGGGCCATCCTCTCGAAGCACTTCATGATGAGGTGAGTGAGACCGGGGAGATAGTCATTTGGGCATGTCACCTTGTTTTTCTTGACCACTGGGATGATGGTAGTCTCCTTAAAGTAGGTGGGGACTACAGCCTATAATATGTTACGAATTTGCAAAATGCAAAATGATATGTTACGAATTCTAGCTAGGTGGCAAACATTAGCTAGCTGGCTAACGTTAGCTAGGCTAGGGTATAGGGGTTAAGGTAAGGGTTAAGTTTAGGAGTTAGGTTAAATGGTTAAGGTTAGGGTTAGGGGAAGGGTTAGCTAACATGCAAAGTAGTTAAAAAGTACTAAGTAGTTGCAAAGTTGCTAATTAGCTAAAATGTTAAAGTTTTCCGTGATGAGATTCGAATTCGCAACCTTTGGGTTGCTCGACGTTCGTGTTATATGGCTACCCATCCACCCCGACCAACCACCCTACTTTCATTTTTGCCTTAAGCAACCATCTGTCTTATGTAACTATACCAAACGTAACATATACTTATTTGAGTGTCCTGGATTTTCATGTACAATGCTACGTCTAGTCTATGAGACCAGGCTGGGAGGACAGGGGAGGAAGTAGTGTCAATGTGTTGACAGGCATGTGCTCCTCTCCCCTCCTACAGAGTTGAGCCCATTCACACAAAATCAGTGGAATCTGCAGATTGCAAATATGAATGCATGCTTTACATAATAATAGACATACGCTGAGCAGTGGGATTCCTGCATGACAATGAAGCTTCATGCATAATCACACAAGCCCTTTAACATGCTCCCAGCAACATTATACTGTACTTCACAAACACAGCCCGTTTCAGCTATCTGCCTGCACTCTCTCTCTCTCTCTCTCTTAGGTCGATTCTATAGCCCTCCTCAGCGTCAGTACTGGTGCCAGCAGGTGTTTCCTGAGCTGAGCTGGCCCCTAGTCTGGGACTGTGGCTTTGGCCACTGTGAGAGAGAGGGTGGGGTGGTTCAGGTTGGGGTGAGTGTTTAGGTGCTGTAAGGGGGGCATGTGGCCCCTCTATCGCATGCGATTGTTCCATAAATGGATTGGACAGAGAGTGGAACTGTGGGGGATTTGGGAGGAGCAGCCTAACAGTCTATTGTTCTGGGAGTGACAGCCTGTTCTCATCTAGCCTCAGAGTCTGACCGACCGTACAGGACAGGAGGGAGGACACTTCCTTAAGCCTCCATGGTGTGACAAAGGATTATATTTACAGCACTGTGCAGCAGGGAAAGGCCATATGACAGACGTTTGTTTCCATATTAACCTAATGTATTTTTGCATAGAGGGATTTCAACCCATCAATGAAAGAAAAAAAAGGGATCAGAGAAGCTTTTATTCTTGTTCTGCCTCCTTTATTTTTTAAAGTTACATAAAAAAGCTTTTTTTCTGGCCACTATTTTCTAATTAAACAGGTATTTTGAATTTGAGGAAATGTTGTAAACCCCAACATTCTGTTTAGTCAGTAAACAATATACACTGCTCAAAAAAATAAAGGGAACACTTAAACAACACAATGTAACTCCAAGTCAATCACACTTCTGTGAAATCAAACTGTCCACTTAGGAAGCAACACTGACTGACAATAAATTTCACATGCTGTTGTGCAAATGGAATAGACAACAGGTGGAAATTATAGGCAATTAGCAAGACACCCCCAATAAAGGAGTGGTTCTGCAGGTGGTGACCACAGACCACTTCTCAGTTCCTATGCTTCCTGGCTGATGTTTTGGTCACTTTTGAATGCTGGCGGTGCTTTCACTCTAATGGTAGCGTGAGACGGAGTCTACAACCCACACAAGTGGCTCAGGTAGTGCAGCTCATCCAGGATGGCACATCAATGCGAGCTGTGGCAAGAAGGTTTGCTGTGTCTGTCAGCGTAGTGTCCAGAGCATGGAGGCGCTACCAGGAGACAGGCCAGTACATCAGGAGATGTGGAGGAGGCCGTAGGAGGGCAACAACACAGCAGCAGGACCGCTACCTCCGCTTTGTGCAAGGAGGAGCAGGAAGAGCACTGCCAGAGCCCTGCAAAATGACCTCCAGCAGGCCACAAATGTGCATGTGTCTGCTTAAACAGTCAGAAACAGACTCCATGAGGGTGGTATGAGGGCCCGCCGTCCACAGGTGGGGGTTGTGCTTACAGCCCAACACCGTGCAGGACGTTTGGCATTTGCCAGAGAACACCAAGATTGGCAAATTCGCCACTGGCGCCCTGTGCTCTTCACAGTAGAAAGCAGGTTCACACTGAGCACGTGACAGACGTGACAGAGTCTGGAGACGCCGTGGAGAACGTTCTGCTGCCTGCAACATCCTCCAGCATGACCGGTTTGGCGGTGGGTCAGTCATGGTGTGGGGTGGCATTTCTTTGGGGGGCAGCACAGCCCTCCATGTGCTCGCCAGAGGTAGCCTGACTGCCATTAGGTACCGAGATGAGATCCTCAGACCCCTTGTGAGACCATATGCTGGTGCGGTTGGCCCTGGGTTCCTCTTAATGCAAGACAATGCTAGACCTCATGTGTCTGGAGTGTGTCAGCAGTTCCTGCAAGAGGAAGGCATTGATGCTATGGACCGCCCATTCCCCAGACCTGAATCCAATTGAGCACATCTGGGACATCATGTCTCGCTCCATCCACCAACGCCACGTTGCACCACAGACTGTCCAGGAGTTGGCGGATGCTTTAGTCCAGGTCTGGGAGGAGATCCCACAGGAAACCATCCGCCACCTCATCAGGAGCATGCCCAGGCGTTGTAGGGAGGTCATACAGGCACGTGGAGGCCACACACACTACTGAGCCTCATTTTGACTTGTTTTAAGGACATTACATCAAAGTTGGATCAGCCTGTAGTGTAGTTTTCCACTTTAATTTTGAGTGTGACTCCAAATCCAGACCTCCATGGGTTGATAAATTGGATTTCCATTGATTATTTTTATGTGATTTTGTTGTCAGCACATTCAACTATGTAAAGAAAAACGTATTTAATAAGATTATTTCATTCATTCAGATCTAGGATGTGTTATTTTAGTGTTCCCTTTATTTTTTTGAGCAGTATATAATGATGAGTAGAGCGACATTCTTCCACCCATCTCAATCTTTCATGAGCTGCCACTGGACTCTATCTATATATTAAGATGATCTTGTTTAATCTGCTCACTATCATACCTACTCTTCATCACTTCTCCCATGACATAATACACCTCAATCAATGATTCAGTGTCTAAAGCTATGAAGCATAGGTTGGTTGACAATGTAATTGAATAAATTGCTCACATTTAAGACACGCAAACACAACCTTGAAGAGGCAGACACAGACTGTCGTACATGTAAATATAACATGGGCATGCATGGCAACGGTAGGAGCATTTATTCTGTGTGCTGCCTGCCTGCGTGTGTGCATACATGCGTCTGTGTGTGTATGTGCGTGCGTGTTACTTCGCCCGTGATTAACAGAATAAGAGATCATTTTCCTGGCTGTCACCACAAGGCTGTGACCAGACTGACCACCACACGTTAATTAAAGATTATCAGAGTTACTTAGTCCATCTTGGCAGCAGACACCGCCCTCAATATAAACAAACAAACAACAGCAGACTCAGCTGTCTCTCCCAGTCTTGTAATGTAGTCAAGGGAACAAATCCAGTTAAACAAAAAAATCTGAATTTATTTTCGAAAACCCCTGCGTCAAAACAAATAATAATTTTTGCGTAATCCTCTTTGAATGGGGGGGGAAAACATTTCGAAAGCCGTCACTACGGTTACGTAAAGGGGGACAATCATGAATGTCAAACAAGGCCAGCTTTAATTAAGACATGCTTTCTGATGAGTAGGTTTACACACAGAGTCAACACAGGCCAAGAAACAACTCCCTCCTCCATTGGCCTGGTATGAAACTAGAACTCCAAGACTAAAGTGAGGGTGGAGCTGGAGCTATAGCTAACTAACTGAGACAAAGCCTGGAGGGACAACCCAGTTTGTCACAAAAGAGCCTTGGAATCAGAGGAGAAGGAGAGAAGGAGCCTTCCACACATTTCCACATTAAGCTTCAGGAAATTCCTCCCCTTAGAACAAATCCCAAGAGCTATTAAAATAAACAAGGGTTGGTTTGGCGCCGTCCTTCAACAAAGATCTGCTGACACAAAATGGTGGTTCTGTGGTTCAACCCTGGCAGCTCAGACTGCATCAATCTCCACCATTAACACACAGCGACCTCACATAGCCACAGGAGTACGTGAGCATCCTTCAAGCCTCTAGCACCCTCCAACTCAACTCTGGACCTCGAAGCCAGTTCCAATGCGTTGTTCTTATTGTTCCCCTCTAATCTGAACTGATTTAGACCTGGGACCCCAGGTGGGTGCATTTAATTATCAGGTAGAACAGAAAACCAGCAGGCGCCGGACCTCGTAGGGTAAGAGTTGAATACCCCTGCTCCAACAGGTCAACCATTTAGCATTGACGTAGCATAATAATGACCTCGCTACTGATAACGAGTAACAGTAGGACAGCCGTTTGGACAGAAGACTCCATGGATTTAAAAGCCTAAAATCTGATTTCCTGGCTCTAGGCCACCGTGTTAACCCAATTGAGCCTTAGCTGCCTTCACTTTCCATGAAACACAGTAGTGGGCAATTAGTAGGCCTATTTAATGAATTTAACAATGAACCCTGACATTTAGAGAGAGCACACAGAAATAATTAGTCAAGTGAACTCTGACCTTCCATACTGAGCATGCCCTGACTGGCACTGCTAATGATGGCCCCTGATTGGTTAACCCCCAGACTCTCCGATCATAGCCACACAGCATAAGCCTGATGAGCTAGCTCACCATCATAGCATATACATCTGCATCTATCTCTCTCTCCATCCCCAATGGCTCAATCCATTTGACAATGAACTGTTAACAAAAATCCAAAGAGGCAAATCAAAGGGTTGCATATTACATCAGTTAACTAGGGTACATGATCTATCAGTGCTGATACAAGCCTAATTGGCTATTACTATCAGGGAGCCTCAGAGGTAAAGTGCCTCCGCAGCATACATTAAACTGGCACCTGTTATGCACTTTCCATAATTAGCATCCTCTCTGTGGCGTAGCATGCTGTGCAGCGTGCTATACACACATACACATATACATGCACACACACACATGAACACATGCACACAGCCACACATGCACGTGCACACACACACACCAGCATTTACTCTTCCAGACAAGCCCATAAATGTTTGATTAATGCTTACAGTATCAGAGGTGGCAAACCACAAAACACAGGCCAGAGTCAGAGTCATAATCATAAAATGACTGTGGTATATTTAAGCAATAAGGCACGGGAGGGTGTGGTATATGGCCAATATACCACGGCTAAGGGCTGTTCTTCTGCACGATGCAACGCGGAGTGCCTGGATATAGCCCTTAGCCGTGGTATATTGGCCATATACCACAAGCCTCTGAGGTGCATTACTGCTATTATAAACAGGTTACTCACATAATTAGAGCAGTAAAAATACATGCTTTGTCATACCCATGGTATACGGTCTAATACACCACGGCTGTCAGCCAATCAGCATTCAGGGCTCGAACCACACCGTTTATAATTATATAAAAACACGATGTGTGATAATCTCATGCTTGTGTGTGTTTGAGTGAATCAGAAGAGTGTACTAACTGGTTGTTTAGGCTAATGAAGGTCTGGATCCAGCCAGGTATGTAGAGTCACAGACAGACACTGTGTGGTGTATTACAACCCTGCCAGGCACAGCCACTACAAAGCCCCTCAGCCAGGTACAGAGACACATCAACACCCGTGTGGTCCCCATGATCAAAGCCTCTCTGCACAGCCCTACACTGATGCATTGGAAATGGACCAATTAGAGAGGAGAGAGTAGGAGGGGTAGATGGGGTGGGTTCTCTGGCGGAGCAGTGTTCGTTCCTTACCTTCCTTACCTCGACCCTTATATTACCTTCAGACAGGATAATCACACTCCCCCCTCTCTCTCTTTCTCACTATCTCTCACAGTCTTGCCCTGTGGCCCATGGGACCATTCTGACATACAAGTTGATAGGTGTGCGGGTTAGGCCTACTCCTCTCATCATTCTGTTAAATGACTCATGCTGTCTTAGATGTGTCTTAACGAGGACAGGGTAATAGTGTGACTGCTGTTGGTGGTCTTAAGTTCTCGACACACCGGTAGTATTTGCCGGCTGAGAGTACTTAGCACCTCTGAACAGAGTGCCAGCTGTAATTTGAAAAGCGATGTGGAAGAGCGGGAAAATGTCGTAAAAGACCACCCACGGCTGGTCCCTAAGACACACCGCACGAACGAACAGCAGGTCGACATTCGGTGCAGATCGACATTCAGTGCAGGGCGAAACTCGGTACAGGGCGACATTTGGTGCAGGTCGACATTTGGTGCAGGTCGACATTCGGTGCAGGTCGACATTCGGTGCAGGGCAAAACTCGGTACAGGTCGACATTCGGTGCAGGTCGACATTCGGTGCAGGTCGACATTCGGTGCAGGGCGACATTCAGTGTAGGGCGAAACTTGGTGCAGGGCGACATTTGGTGCAAGTCGACATTTGGTGCAGGTCGACATTTGGTGCAGGGCGACACTGTAACTAGTGTACCTGAACACACCATGGCATCCTCCCAGGGACCAGGGAAAGGTCACCTGACATCATATCCTGTCTGTTGCTTTACAGCTGCTGATTAATGATGCTGCAGCCTGGACCCATGCTCTGGAGGGAGCGCCCTCATCCCTCACTCCCCCTGTTTAACACTATCTTCATAGAGAAGGCATTACGCTATCCATTTGACACAGAGACCGTGGGGACAGGGGCTAGGGCTGGGAAAACACACTGGAGAAAGTGCTCTGCCACCTTTTATAAAAGCAGAGTCGTGACTATGAAAAAGAGGGTTGATATTTTATAGGTATGCAGTAAAAACGTATAGGATTGACCTCTGAAGACATTTGACCCTAAAGGTCGGAGTCATTTAAAAACTACATTGCAATTTTCAAAGAATAAGCCCTCTAAAAGAACACATTATCAGGACTAGCTAGGGCTGGGAATTGCCAGGGACCTCATGATACGATATTATCACAATACTTAGGTGCCGATACGATACATTTTGCAATTTTCACAAGTCTATAGGTATTGTGATTCAATACTGGGATTTTATTGCGATTAGATGTTCTTAACATATTGCTCACCATATGTCTGGAAATAAAAAAGCAGTCATGGAAATAAAATAGCTGAAAACAAATAGTCTCCCTATCTAAAAATAAGATGGTGAACAAGCAATGCAGGAAAAATACTGGAGTTATTGCATCTTTGCCAGAATTATGCAATAAAATGCAATAATCCCAACCTGTACTCTGCCACTTAACCTCCTAATACCACCAATCCCAGACTACATGCAGCCGGACAAACAAGGTAACTAATCTTTAAATACCCACAATCTGTTTCTATGGCAACCCCTGCCTTCACAGGCACCCCGGTGCGGTGCATGACCCCTGACTGGTGGCGTGCATAGTGGGAGGGAGACACAATAGGTCACACACATGCTAATATAAGAAGATACAACAAAGGCCAACTCTATGGGCTACAACCACAAATGATTCTGTGTTTTGATTGCACACAAAGTGATTTCCTGTGAGCTCCAATCATTGTCTACAGAATAGGTTGGTATAGTGATCCCTTCTTTAATCAACCCGACTGTGATCTACACGCAATGGGGATGTGTGCAATCTGGTTCCTGACACACACAGATGCTGGAGCCTGCTCTCTTGTCACTCTCTATCCTACAGGGGCACTTGATTGCTTCATTTGCTTTGCTGTCCATGTTGCAGAACAGGATTGATTCATTATGGTGTTGTACTTGTAGCTGTAACACTGTAAATATCAAGAACCCCTTATGATTCATATTCAGCAACGCTAACTGAATAAATCTGCCGCTATCCAACCTCTGGACATAAACCTAGCTGGATGGCAAAAAACGTATGTCCAATTCACACATTAGTATAATACACACTTGTACAGATGAAATAGGACAAATATAAGCACAGACCAAATTATGAATGATTATTATCTATTGAATTTGACACTGGAGCCGAGTCCGAAGTGTTGAAGAAATGTGCACAATAAATACATGTTTATGGCTGCCTTTGAGCAAAGATTCTCCCTCTCTCCCTCTCTCATGTTCTCTACCCCTCCCCCCTCTCTCTCTCTCTTACAATCCACAGGCCTTGATAGAAACACCTGGGGACAGTAGCATATAGGTTTTTTCACCTCACAATTTAGGCTCTACATGGATATATCCAATCTGTCAATCCCCTTTCAGGTATTTTCCACCCACTGCCTGAAAGAGAAAAATAACCACTGTTATGGAAATCCTGGATTATAATATTTAAACAGCTCCATGACTCCCTGACCTTTCAATGTAGGCCTATTTATACTGTACAGAGATTAAGTAAACCTAAACCTGACCTTTCAATGTAGGCCTATTTATACTGTACAGAGATGAAGTAAACCTAAACCTGACCTTTCAATGTAGGCCTATTTATACTGTACAGAGATTAAGTAAACCTAAACCTGACCTTTCAATGTAGACCTATTTATACTGTACAGAGATTAAGTAAACCTAAACCTGACCTTTCAATGTAGGCCTATTTATACTGTACAGAGATGAAGTAAACCTAAACCTGACCTTTCAATGTAGGCCTATTTATACTGTACAGAGATTAAGTAAACCTAAACCAGTTCATCAATTCAGTGCTGAGTGTATAAACACACATGCTTAGTGTGAACGTACAGTATGCATTTCAACTAATTAGTGAAACCTTGACAAAGTTAGAGAACGCAGTATAGTTTTCTAGATACATAACATTGATATTGACCATGAACTTCCCCAGATCATGATGCAGTATGTTCATGCAGACAGCCAGTGTGTGCCTGAAGGATGACGCAGTCATCCCTGTAATACCAGAATAGCTCTGATAATATATCTGATGACATATCTGATAATATATCTGATAACATATCTGATAATATATCTGATAATATATCTGATAATATATCTGATAACGTATCTGATAACATATCTGATGACATATCTGATAATATATCTGATGACATATCTGATAATATATCTGATGACATATCTGATAACATATCTGATAACATATCTGATAATATATCTGATAACATATCTGATAATATATCTGATAACATATCTGATAATATATCTGATAATATATCTGATAATATATCTGATAACGTATCTGATGACATATCTGATAACATATCTGATGACATATCTGATAATATATCTGATAACATATCTGATAACATATCTGATGACATATCTGATAATATATCTGATAACATATCTGATAATATATCTGATAATATATCTGATAATATATCTGATAACGTATCTGATAACATATCTGATGACATATCTGATAATATATCTGATGACATATCTGATAATATATCTGATGACATATCTGATAACATATCTGATAACATATCTGATAATATATCTGATAACATATCTGATAATATATCTGATAACATATCTGATAATATATCTGATAATATATCTGATAATATATCTGATAACGTATCTGATGACATATCTGATAACATATCTGATGACATATCTGATAATATATCTGATAACATATCTGATAACATATCTGATGACATATCTGATAACATATCTGATAATATATCTGATAAGATATCTGATAATATATCTGATAACATATCTGATAATATATCTGATAACATATCTGATAATATATCTGATAACATATCTGATAATATATCTGATGACATATCTGATAACATATCTGATAACATATCTGATAATATATCTGATAATATATCTGATAACATATCTGATAACATATCTGATAATATATCTGATGACATATCTGATAATATATCTGATAACATATCTGATAACATATCTGATAATATATCTGATAACATATCTGATAACATATCTGATAACATATCTGTTAATATATCTGATAACATATCTGATAACATATCTGATATATCTGATAATATATCTGATAACATATCTGATAATTTATCTGATAACATATCTGATAATATATCTGATAACATATCTGATAACATATCTGTTAATATATCTGATAACATATCTGATAATATATCTGATATATCTGATAATATATCTGTCATTCATGTGTCATTAGGACCTCTTCTACAGTGGAAATAGTCATGGCTGCAGTGACCGGCAACAACATAGCCTGGACGCTTTATTTAAAGGTGTTGCCATGACTATGCATAGCTCTGTAAGTGATATGGATGTGCCATATGATGGACCTATATCTTGCCAGTATAGAATTAGACTAAGAAGCTGAGTGTATACTGTGGCTCAAACTTTACAACATATATGCCGTGATAGATTTCTAAACAATTATCAATTATCATTATAACTGTACATGTTATGTAAAGTATTCATTAGAGTATTTGAAGCATTTCAACTGTGTTTCTGGGTAATTTGAATAGTCTACTTACGCCCACAGCCTCACATAAGAAAGTTTTCAAGTATGACTAAAGCTGCTTAAAAGCCACTCGGTTATGTGAGAAACAAAGAGCACAGTAGGAAAACGTCCCAGTGAAATGAGAAGGCCAGCTGCACATACAGTGTTACACTGCTTTTCCCACATTTTCACTTGTTCCCTGGAGAAGGGTGGTCATGTCTGTCTCTCTCTGTGGGCCCGACTGGACAGAAAGCCAGCCATTAAAATGTTCTGTGGTGCTCTGATAAAACAATGACACACACCATTCTCTATGGAGAAAATACGTAGCAGGCTATTCCTTTAATTTCCAGAAAACTTCACAAGACTGAGGGTGCATATATATCTGATTTCTTTTGACAGCTGTGGAAGAGCTCAGGAGCCTCACATACAGGTAACTGCCAAAATAATGGAAACACTTGATTAAATGAGGGATACAAAGTATATTGAAAGAAATTGCTTCAACACAGGTGTGGTTCCTGAGTTAATTAAGCAATTAACATCCCATCAATATTAGGGTCATGTATAAAAATGCCCAGTATTTTGCTACCATAGCTAGAAGAAGAGATCTCAGTGACTTTGAGAGGGGTCTCAAAGGAGCATAGAGGGTTTAAAGGGTGCGTCTCTGTCTGTGTGTCTGTGTGTGTGTGTGTGTGTGTCTGTGTGCCACCAGATCTCAACCCAATTGAACACTTCGGGAGTGACGCCTGAGACATACGTTTTCCACCACCATCAACAAAACACCAAATTATGGAAGAATGGTGTTGCATCCCTTCAATAGAGTTCCAGAATGGTGTCGCATCCCTTCAATAGAGTTCCAGAATGGTGTCGCATCCCTTCAATAGAGTTCCAGAATGGTGTCGCATCCCTTCAATAGAGTTCCAGAATGGTGTCGCATCACTTCAATAGAGTTCCAGAATGGTGTCGCATCACTTCAATAGAGTTCCAGACACTTATAGAATCTATTATAGAATCTATGCCAAGGTACGTTGAAGCTGTTCGAGGGGTCGTGGTGGCCCAACGCCCTATTAAGACACTTTATGCACGTGTTTCCTTTATTTTGGCAGTTACCTGTACATTACAGCACTGAGCTCACAGTCCGGAGGCCCTATTACCCAAAATGTAAATGTTATATTCTGATAGTGTACTGGAGCTAGAACCATTGAGACCCAGAGGGACTGTTGTACTGGATAGTCCGTTTCCTCTTGTCAACTCCGATCAGGATCACCCCATCTCAGCTAGTGTTTGACTAGCAGGTCAACCCCAGTAGGGGTCAAAGATCAGGGAACTAGCTAACAGCCTAGACACAACACACCCAGATGTTGTTCAGGTTCTCAAGTGCTAGTGTTTATTACACATAGCCTGGTACCAAGTCTGTTGGTGCTGTATAGCAAACTTTTATAGTCGTTGACATGACAATTACCATAGGAGTTGGCAAGACAGCACTAACTGATCTAGGAGCAGGCTATATTTGGCAGCCTTTAAGTGTAGAATAAAAGGAGACTGGTAGTAAAGCAATTTGAGTGTGTTTTGTGTGAAGGGAATGAGTGTGGTCCATCCCTCTATGACCCTACATCCCCTCCTTCTCCCTCCTCTATCCTTTACCTGTCTCGCTAATTTACTTTCTCTCCCTGACTCAAGCCCATACAGCCATCCTTGACTTTTTATGACTTCCTTTTTACGAGCAGTCGTTGATTACACCTTTAAGGGGTCCTTAATAAAGGCTGAGAGCAAACAGGGCTTTCAGCAGAAACCTTGACAAACACCAGGGCCGTTTCGTTCTAAAGGGTCTCCTTTTCCCGTCTTGTGGCAGCATGCCTGCCCACAGGGTGTAACATGAAGAAAAGAAGATGCTTGGCTAAATGAAAAGCTTTCACCAAATTACTCTGCTGCCTGGCTTATCAATAATGAAAAAGCTCTTAATTATGTAAAAACAGAGCATAACGTCTTCTTTGTGAGAAAGCGGAGAGATGGAATCACTGGTCACTTTAAATGGAACACTAGTATCTTAAATAATGTTTACATACTGTTTTATACTCATTTCATATGTATATACTGTATTCTATTGTATTCTAGTCAATGCCACTCCGACATTATTTATATATTTTTTAATTCCATTATTTTACTTTTAGATTTGTGTATATTGTTGTGAATTGTTAGATACTACTGCACTGTTGGAGCTAGGAACACAAGCGCTTTGCTACACCTGCAATATTATCTGCTAAATATGTGTATGTGTCACGACTGTGACGGATGGTGGCACCCCTCCTCGGCCGGGCGGGGCTCGGCGGTCGTCGTCGCCGAACTACTAGCTGCCATCGATCCTTGTTTTGTTTCACTTTCGTTTGGTTAGGTCTAGGTAGGCACGCACCTGTTTTGGGTTAGTCATTAGTGGGGGGGTTATTTAGGTTAGCGTAGGATGTATGGTTTTTTGTACGTGATTGTGTTTCTCTGTTTGCTTGCTTGGTGACACTCTGATTTTTGTAATTTTCAGTAGTGCGTGTGTTTGCACCAACAGTGTGTTGTCCCCCTGTGTTTGGGGCACCTTGTTTTGTTGTGCGCTTTGATCGCTGTGTTTGGGAAGGCTTGTAATTTTTCCGTTGTGCTTATTAAAGCCACTACCCTGCATCGCAGCTTCCTGCACTTGATTCCTCACCCACTACACACAAGCGTGACAGAAATCACGTACCCAAAACGTAATGGAGTCAGCAGGAGCTTCAGCGCCAGCCCTGTCCATGGAGGAAACCGTGGATCAACACTCTACCCTGCTCCACCGGCTGGGTAACGCCATGGATCAGGTGTTGGCGCGCCTGGAGAGCTGGGACCGACGCGCTCTCGGCCCCTCGAACGCGGCAGTCCAACAGCCTGCGCCCCCCCCAGCACCCACAGCTCCCAGTACCAGTGGGGTGAAGCTCGCCCCCCCCAGGGAGTATGATGGAACGGCCGCTGGGTGTAAGGGCTTCTTACTCCAGCTGGAGTTATACCTGGCGACCGTTCGTCCCCCTCCCTCGGGGGAGGAGAGCGTCAGCGTCCTCGTCTCCTGTCTCACGGGTAAGGCCCTGGAATGGGCAAACGCCGTGTGGGACAGTCCGGACTCAGCCAGGGACAACTACCCAGAGTTCACCCGCCGCTTTCGGGCAGTATTCGATCATCCCCCGGAGGGGAGAGCGGCGGGTGAGCGGCTGTTTCACCTGAGGCAGGAGACGAGGAGCGCGCAGGATTTCGCTCTCGAGTTCCGGACCCTGGCCGCGGGAGCAGGGTGGAATGAGAGGGCCCTTATAGACCACTACCGTTGTAGTTTGAGGGAGGACGTCCGCCGGGAATTAGCCTGTCGGGACACGACTCACACACTGGACCAACTGGTGGATCTGTCCATCCGACTGGACAATCTGCTGGCCGCCCGCGGACGTCCGACCCGGGCCCTGCTCATTCCACCCTCCAGCCCTCCTGCTCCCACGCCTATGGAGATAGGGGGGGCAGCAGCCAGGAAGACTGGAGGGGGGGGTCGCTCCTGCACCTCATGTGGTCGCAGAGGGCACACTGTGGACCGGTGCTGGGGAGACTCCCCTAGGAGTCCAGACGGCAGGCAGAGCGCTCCTTTGACACCTCAGGTGAGTCAGCACCAGCCTCACCCAGAGCCCCCTGTACGTCACATGTATGTGTCAGTGTCTTTCCCTTGTTTCTCCCCTCACTCCCGGTTTAAGGCGCTAGTCGATTCAGGCGCAGCAGGGAGTTTTATGGACCGTGGGGTCGCGGCTAGGTTAGGGATTCCCTTGGTCCAGTTGGACCAACCCTTCCCCATACACGCCCTAGACAGTCGACCACTAGGGTCGGGGCTGGTCAGGGAGGTCACTGTACCTCTGGTCATGGTAATGCGGGGGGGTCATGAGGAGCAGATTAGTCTTTTCCTCATCGATTCCCCAGCGTTTCCAGTGGTTCTAGGGATTCCCTGGCTAGCCAATCACAACCCTAAGATTTCGTGGGGACAGAGGGCTCTTAAGGGGTGGTCAAATGAGTGCTCGGGCAGGTGCATAGGAGTTTCCATCGGTGCGACTACGGTGGAGAGTCCAGACCAAGTCTCCACCGTGCACATTCCCTCAGAATATGCCGATTTGGCTATCGCCTTCAGTAAAACGAAGGCGACCCAATTACCACCTCATCGACGAGGAGACTGTGCGATAAACCTCCAGGTGGGCGCTGCCCTCCCTCGTAGTCACGTTTATCCCCTGTCTCAGGAGGAGACAGCGGCTATGGAGACATACGTCACTGAATCCTTGAGGCAGGGATACATTCGGCCATCTCACTCACCCGTCTCCTCGAGCTTCTTTTTCGTGAAGAAGAAGGAGGGAGGTTTGCGCCCGTGCATTGACTATAGAGGTCTAAATGCCATCACAGTGGGTTTCAGTTACCCACTACCTCTCATCGCCTCGGCGATGGAGTCATTTCACGGGGCGCGCTTCTTCACGAAATTGGATCTCAGGAGCGCATATAATCTGGTGCGTATCCGAGGAGGGGACGAGTGGAAAACTGCATTTAGTACCACATCTGGCCATTATGAGTACCTCGTCATGCCGTATGGGTTAAAGAATGCTCCCGCAGTCTTTCAATCTTTTGTGGACGAGATTCTCCGGGACCTGCTCGGTCAGGGTGTAGTGGTGTACATCGATGACATTCTGGTCTACTCCGCTACACGCGCCGAGCATGTGTCTCTGGTGCGTAAAGTGCTTGGGCGACTGGTGGAGCATGACCTATACGTCAAGGCTGAGAAATGTGAGTTTTCCAAACCAGCCGTCTCTTTCTTGGGGTATCGCATTTCCTCATCAGGGGTAGTGATGGAATGTGACCGCGTCTCAGCCGTGCGTAATTGGCCGACTCCCACCACGGTGAAGGAGGTGCAGCGGTTTTTGGGATTTGCCAATTACTACCGGAGGTTTATCCGGGGCTTTGGGCAGGTGGCGGCTCCCATTACCTCACTGTTGAAGGGGGGCCCGGTGCGGTTGCAGTGGTCCGCGGAGGCGGACAGGGCTTTTAGTCGTCTGAAGGTTTTGTTCACCGACGCCCCGGTGCTGGCGCACCCGGACCCCTCTTTGCCCTTCATAGTGGAGGTGGACGCGTCCGAGGCTGGGGTAGGAGCCGTGCTGTCCCAGCGCTCGGGCGCCCCCCCCAAGCTCCGCCCCTGCGCCTTCTTCTCTAGGAAGTTGAGTCCGGCGGAGCGTAACTATGATGTGGGGGACAGGGAGCTGTTGGCTGTGGTCAGAGCCCTGAAGGTGTGGAGACATTGGCTTGAGGGGGCGCGCCACCCTTTTCTCATCTGGACTGACCACCGCAATCTGGAGTACATCCGGGCGGCGAGGAGACTGAACCCGCGTCAAGCCAGGTGGGCGATGTTCTTTACGAGATTTTGGTTTAACATCTCGTATATCCCAGGTTCCCGGAACACTAAGGCCGACGCACTGTCTCGTCTCCATGACGCCGAGGAACGGTCCACCGAGCCCACGCCTATCCTTCCAGCCTCCTGCCTGGTGGCACCGGTGGTCTGGGAGGTGGACGCGGACATCGAGCGGGCGTTACGGACGGAGCCTACTCCTCCGCAGTGTCCAGTGGGTCGTAAGTACGTTCCGCTCGGTGTTCGCGATCGGCTGATTCGGTGGGCTCACACGCTTCCCTCCGCGGGTCACCCAGGGGTTGAGCGGACGGTGCGTGGTCTTAGTGGGAGATACTGGTGGCCCACCTTGGTGAAGGACGTGAGGCACTATGTCTCCTCCTGTTCGGTGTGCGCTCAGAGTAAGGCTCCCAGGCACCTGCCCAGAGGGAAATTACAACCCCTCCCGGTTCCACAACGACCATGGTCCCACCTGGCGGTGGATTTCTTGACCGATCTCCCGCCGTCTCAGGGCAACACTACAATCCTGGTCGTTGTGGACCGGTTTTCTAAGTCCTGCCGTCTGATTCCGTTACCCGGTCTTCCTACGGCCCTGCAGACCGCGGAAGCCTTATTCACCCACGTCTTCCGGCACTACGGGGTGCCCGAGGATATCGTCTCAGATCGAGGCCCCCAGTTCACGTCCCGAGTGTGGCGGGCGTTTATGGAGCGGCTGGGGGTTTCGGTCAGTCTGACCTCGGGGTTTCACCCCGAAAGTAATGGGCAGGTGGAAAGGGTAAACCAGGAAGTGGGCAGGTTCCTGCGGTCCTATTGCCAGGACCGGCCAGGGGAGTGGGCAAGGTTCGTGCCATGGGCCGAAATGGCTCAGAACTCTTTGCGCCACTCCTCCACCAACATGTCACCATTCAAATGTGTGTTGGGTTATCAGCCGGTCCTGGGGCCATGGCATCAGAGCCAGACGGAGGCTCCTGCGGTGGAGGAATGGGTGCAGCGCTCAAGGGAGACCTGGAACGCTGTGCAGGAATCCCTGGGACGAGCCAGGGAGCGACAGAAAGCGAGCGCTGACCGGCACCGCAGCGAGGCCCCCGTGTTCACCCCAGGGGAGAGAGTCTGGCTCTCGACCCGGAACCTGCCCCTCCGCCTGCCCTGCCGGAAGCTGGGTCCGCGGTTTGTGGGGCCATTTAAAGTCCTGAGGAGAATAAACGAGGTGTGTTACAGATTACAACTTCCTTCTTATTATCGTATTAACCCCTCGTTTCATGTGTCTCTCCTCAGGCCGGTGGTAGCTGGTCCGCTGCAGGAAAATGAGGTACGGGAGGTCCCTCCACCCCCCCTGGACATCGGGGGGGCCCCGGCGTACACAGTTCGATCCATCTTGGACTCCAGACGCCGGGCGAGGGGCCTGCAGTACCTCGTGGACTGGGAGGGGTACGGCCCGGAGGAGAGGTGCTGGGTACCGGTGGAGGACATACTGGACCCAGCGCTCACCCGGGAGTTCCACAGCCTCCATCCGGATCGCCCTGCGCCTCGACCTCCGGGGCGTCCTCGAGGTCGGCGACGGCGCGCTGCGGGAGCCGCGCGTCAGGGGGGGAGTACTGTCACGACTGTGACGGATGGTGGCGCCCCTCCTCGGCCGGGCGGGGCTCGGCGGTCGTCGTCGCCGAACTACTAGCTGCCATCGATCCTTGTTTTGTTTCACTTTCGTTTGGTTAGGTCTAGGTAGGCACGCACCTGTTTTGGGTTAGTCATTAGTGGGGGGGTTATTTAGGTTAGCGTAGGATGTATGGTTTTTTGTACGTGATTGTGTTTCTCTGTTTGCTTGCTTGGTGACACTCTGATTTTTGTAATTTTCAGTAGTGCGTGTGTTTGCACCAACAGTGTGTTGTCCCCCTGTGTTTGGGGCACCTTGTTTTGTTGTGCGCTTTGATCGCTGTGTTTGGGAAGGCTTGTAATTTTTCCGTTGTGCTTATTAAAGCCACTACCCTGCATCGCAGCTTCCTGCACTTGATTCCTCACCCACTACACACAAGCGTGACAGTATGTGACCAATAACATTTGATTTGTTTGGGAAGGAGTTATTCACCTGGTGTTATATGCTATTTTGAGTGGGGAACAATGTTATGGATGATGCATGTACCATAAAATTGTATCACAGAAATGTATATTATTTGACTTATCACTATACTACACCACATGAATACTACATTGTTATGACCACTATCTTTTATCTGAAACATTCAGGAAGTTAAACCCCTATAAACAAAGCTTTTTTTCACACTATGGCTTGGCTGTACTTCAGTCTGGCCTAAGGGGTTTCTATAGCCACAATGCAGGAGTGGACCATAGTCATTTTCTCATTAGGCCAACTAGAGGATCTTTAACAGAAAGCTGATTTCCTGAAAGGCGAGGAAGCTGGGCTTTTCAAAGAACCAAGAGAGGACGCAAGGTTAGAGTGAAGCATGGAAGTTGACGATCTTGTCCTTTCACTCAGGGAGGAAGCCAATAATAGCATCAACTACCCCATAGTGCCTTTCCATCTTCCCTCACAAAGACTCAACAACTCCATGTATTAATCGAATGTCTCACATTGGTAAGGAGCATTAAGCCACAAGCTTGATAAAAACTCCCACCAGATTGAATCAACTGCTCTCAGGTCAGTTTAAGGCTTTGAACAAGTGATGTGAATTTGCCATAAGAACTTATCTAGGAACAGCTTACCCTCCACAAATCCTGACATTGGGGGAAATGCTAAACTGACCTTAGATCAGCATCAGCAGCCCAGTCCTCTTAACAAACACTGATTCCAGTCCTGTTTCTGTTTGAGCAGCATAAACCTCCATCTATGTACAGTCATCCTCTCCACATGACACCCAGTGGTTTCATCACCATCCCATCAGGACAATGCAGGCCACTTGTCTCCTCAGTGCTATTCCATGGGTGGAAATCGGAAATCCAAAACACAACACTGGTGAATGGACACGTGGCTCCATCAGCCTGCAGTCAAACAATGGGGGCATCTCCCTGAGTTTAGCTTCCACTTCCTAACCACACAGACACAGGGCATACAGAGGAAAGACTAGTATTGTGGAGGTGTACAGGACAGAGGCTGCTATCTAACGCCCTACAACGCGGACATTCATGGACAGTCAAATCGTGGACGGTTTGTAACTGAAATAGTAGAGATTCAAATCAGCGTCACAAAGCCATTACATTTAACAAGCTGCCCTTCCCATTCATTCCAGATCATCTGATTGGCTGGATCAAGAGGAAATATAGGGCAGAACACTATCCTGTTAACTGCTGCTGTTTCTGCAAGCCTTTTGGCACCTGAAGACAGGGCACATTTTTAAAAACATTTTTCCAACTCAATTCAACATCTCCACTTTAATTTGCAGAAACGGACATGCTTTGACCACAAATCTCTGTGTGCTTCAGGGACAGCATTACACTGGGTCTGTGATTCAATATGGTCAGATATAACATCTTCTAGATAGCATAAAGTAGATGCAGAGAGTACAGTACCCCTCTCCTTGTGTCTCCTCAGCCTCCATGCTCTGGAATGGCAACACTGTCACCACAACACAGCAAGAGGATGAGCCATGCTGCTCCAAATCACTGTTTTCTGCTGCTGCTCCAGAGTAAAGCAAAGCAGCTAAACTCTAATTAGGCCTCTCTAACCTCAGACACCGACACAGGAAGAAAATATAATTTCAGTTCATTTGTTTTACTCTTTTCCAAAAGCATTTGTCGTTGATTATACACCAAACACTATCAATAATGCCAGTGTTGTTCTCCAATGAGAAATACAGAACTGTGCAATCATAGATGTGTTTGAGCAATGATACCCCCCCTCTCTCTTTCTTTCTCTCTCTGTCTCTGTCTGTGTCTCTCTATCTCCCCCCCAGACAAAGGCTCCCTGTGGTCTAGAAAAGGATCATGGGTATTAATGTCTCCCAGCAGAGCCCTAGTAGTGAAGTGTTGGCTTATGGTCCTATAGCCTCACAGGGACGTGGCAGTCAATGACACTTCAGAGCATCATCACTGAGCAGTGCTGGAGGAAGTACTGTGTCTACACATTAAGCACAAAAACAAACAGAGAAGCAGTGTGAACATAGAGTTAGTTACCAGACACTGACCCTTCTACACAACCGCCATTTGCTTATCTATGCTGTATTTAATGTACTATGTAAGCCTTGTTGAGACTACCATGTCTGGTCTCAGGAGCAGAGAGAGAAGAAACTAGCACTGACCAATCAGAGGCCAGCTGGTCCCAGTTCCATCACTGAGGGCTCCTCACACTTGACTCGCTCCTGAGGAGAAGACTACTGGCCTGGATCACATTCAACACTCTACTGCAGGGTTTCACACTCACATACTGTATGTATACACGCACGCACGCACGCACGCACGCACGCACACACACACACACACACGCACACGCACACGCACACGCACGCACGCACGCACGCACGCACGCACGCACGCACGCAAGCACACACGCACGCACGCACACACACACACACACACACACACACACACACACACACGCACGCACGCACGCACGCACGCACGCACGCACGCACGCACGCACGCACGCACACACACACGCACGCACGCACACACACACACACACACACACACACACACACACACACACGCACACACACACACACACACACACGCACACACACACACACACACACACACACAGACAGACAGACAGACAGAGAGAGAGACCTTGAACTGCTCATTCTCCTCCAAAGCCTCAATGTCGAAGCTTTGGCTCTAAATAACTACAGCCTTTAACCGTCTGGAGACAACACTTTGTTTCAAAGTGACGTTAGCCATAGTCCTGGAAAAATCCCAAATCTCTGTGGGATTCCCATTTATAGGAAAAGGGATAATGCTAGGAATACAAAGAGGCAGAAGTGCTGACAAAACACCCAAATTAAGAGTCTGCAATTTGAATATTGATCACTTAGAAATCCCAAATAAAGTCTGCATGTTCACTGTAAGATTTCAGGATTTAAGGATCAATTCAAATGGAAACCCTTGAAATAACATGTGCGTGAGATAATCCTTTGAAATGCTATTTTCTCTGTAGAATAAAACACTGATCTTTTTCATCGTATCCCAACAAATTGAATGTACATTGCATTGCACGGCTATGGTGACAAAAGCTGTGTGTATGTGTATGTGTGTGTGTGTATGTGTGTGTGTCTCTCTCTTTCTCTCTCTGTACTAACAAAGTGGTCATTGAGTGAGCCCTCAGTAGGCTGAGCATCTGATGTAAAGCCACTGATCTGATATAAAGATGCTATCAATCTGCCTCCTCAAATGAGCTCCAGCAGAAAACCAGCTGGACACCCTCAATTTAGACTGCTGCTAATCAATGATGATGACACACAGTCATCAACTAAAATGGCCTGGGCCAAAATGAGCATGATGACGCAGGTTGATCCAACTCCTCAGAGAGGTCTGGGGTCTGAGGGCTGGACAGACAGGTGAGAAACACTAGACAGGTGAGTGTGAATTAATCAATCATCCAAGTGTGTTTCTCTCTACAGGAAATCAGAGAATGATTGAAGGCTCCTCCTCTTCCTGCTCATTGATCCACAGCAGCCAGCCGTCACCATGGCAGCATTCACTAACTCACACAACCCCAGGGGAACATAGGGCCAGACAAGGACACATCCCCAGGGGACAATAGGGCCAGACAGGGCTCTCCTGAGGCCTGACAACCAGCAATGGCTCAGACAATAACCACTTGATGTGAGATGCATATCTATGATATAGCATACCCAACCCAACATTTATTTCATGAGTAGCATCTTTCTCTGATTCAAAATGATTTGGATGACTGATTATCCTTTGCATGACATGGGACAGGTTATAATGATGGCATGCATTGGTTATACAGCTTTCCAGTGAGAGGTATAGTCTTGATGATGATCTCACCTTGTTTGAGTATGGTGGCCTGGCAAGGTTGACTCCATCTCTGATGACTTTATCCCTAATCATGATCTTCAGCTTCAGTTTGGGGTAAATCACCAGCTCCCTCCTGTTGCCAAGCGTCAGGTTCCTCTGCGCGCCCAGATACGCGCCCCCATTCCTCCCAACCCGGTCACTATTCGGTTCGGTCCAAGACTTGGACCCACGGAGTTTAGACTCGTACTGGTCCACCAGGTGACTAGGACACATTTCGGACGCGGGGGGCATCGGCTCAAGTGTAAAATACAGCCCCGCCGCAGTCTCCTTATCATCGTCTTTCAGCCTTTGCACCGCGTCGTGGATCCTTTGCCGGTGGTGCGGTATGTAGACACCGATAGCATCCAGGTCGGGGTCTCCAATTTGTTTGCAAACTTCCAGATCATCGTAGCCGTTATCCACGAAGGACTCTACATACTGAGAGAGCTGGAGGGTCTTCAGCCACTCATAAACGATGACAGGTCCGCTGCTTGTCATGTTTGGGTGTTGTAGCTACAGTAAATAGGCTAATGTAAAGAGTGCAGAACAGAACACCACCAATAATTACTTCCCCAAATGGATTTTAAATCTCATTGTTAAATGCAAATGAAAATGGCAGTATCTTCGCAAATAATGCAGTCTAAATGTCAGGAACACACGAAGAAAGGACAATGCAAATGTTAGAATCCATGACTCAAAAATAATAGCCTAAACTGTAGGCTACGTAGTTCAAAATGCTATTATTTTTAATAGGGAATATGGAATATATGGCCTCCCGATATTCTGTGATAATATCCAATAAACCCGTCTGGTGAAAAAGGTCAGTGAAACGAAATACACTGAAATTCTTTGACACATGCCAATATTTGCAGACGGAGATGAGTTCAGTGGATGCAGCGATAGCTCTCAAATCCCCGATGTCATTTGCCATCGATGTTACTCGCCCATATTGACATGCCAGGTTCACGGTAAACAATCACTTTAGGCAAAGAAAAAAATCATTATTTAAAACCAAGAATTGTTCCAGATTTAGACGGATTAGAAAGTGTTACCGTATTCAGTAATTGGTTTAGTTATATGTAATCATAAACGTTCCAACGTTGCGCCATTTGGAGACGCTTTGCTCCCGCTGTAGTAGCCTATTCCTTCCACGCCGCCCTCACTCTTGTAAACCCTCAATCGAAGCAAAATGTACGTATTCCAATGACAGGGAAATTGACAGAAAATATAATTTAAACTCAAAGCAATCCCGTACCAACGAGAGCGACAGCTCGGACCGTGTTGTGTCCAAATGCTTTGGGTATGCCGGGGCACTCCAAGCCGGTAGAGCGGTACGACAATCCACATCCAACAGTCACATTAAAATGTTCCTCGAACCAAACGGTCTGTGCTCGAGCGGTCCACGCCCCCAGATCCGCGTGTGGCTTTAAAAATAGTGTTGGAATTCCTTCTTTACAACCTGTCACGGGACCCATGCGCGCACGGTCAACGAGTCCCCACACAGATTCCAAAGTTAACCGCAAGAGAGGCAGAGAAAGATGCTCTGAGAGCGCATTCCATCCGCCTGTCATACAGTTTAAATGAGCAGTCTCGTTGCTGGTTTGATTCACGTGTCTCTCCTACTCTGTGTGATTTCTCTCTCCGCTCAGTGTCTCTTTCTGTTTCGCTCCCTCTCCCTCTCATTCACTGTTCCTGGACTCGTTTTTCATTACGCACTAGCACCCCCTGTCTAACAGTTGAGGTACTGAAAAACTGTTTTTACCTCGTATTTATTAAAGGATTAAACTAAAAATGGTAATTGCCAAATTATTACATAATAACTGCTCTTTGTTTTGATGTTGCTGTTGCTTTTTTAGACAAAGAGAGAGAGAGAAAAAACGAGGGAGGGAGAGAGAGAGGGAGCGAGCAAGCGAGAGAGTAGGGGCTGAGTGCCCATAGTCCTTTCACTAGCTGAAACAGCTTGCTGCCTCACACAGGGCTCTAGAACACAGACTACTCCACTGACTCACTCTCACCATATCAAACCAGGGAATTGAACACTTACGGGCCATATTGAATGTTAGCTCCCTTTTTGCTTGCGTTTTTGTTCAACCTCTCTACCGCTGCAGACAGAGGAGGACACCCACTGGGCCCTTTCCATACATAGAAGACCGTATGACACTTTTGACTGTGCTTCTCTTACTTCCCTCCTCTCTCCATGATCTCCAGTCCAATGTGCAGTGCTCTCCCCTTCCTGTCTTGCTGGATGCCTAGGCTGCACCACAGGACAGCATCAGCCAGCGGATGAGACAATATTGGAGAGGAAGGAAAAACAGGGAGGGATGGGGGGCCACAGACCTGTCCTCTCTGTCTTTCCATGTGGATGCCAGGCCCTCAGCAGTGATACATGCATGCTTTATCAAACCAGAGCTGACAGCTTGTTAGAGGTCAGTTTGATACAATCACCACAGACTCTGCTGCTGTCTGGGAGGGATTTGAGCTGTGCTACCCATTATGACATGCAGCTCGCGTAATACAAACACAACACACAAGTCAGGGGAGAGGAGATGCATTTCAAATAGCCTCATCTTGGAGCGGGAAGTCAGAAACATGGCAGAAACATGGCAGAAATGCATGTCAGGGTATTAGGGGGAGTCGTGTTGAAGGGTGGATTTTCAAGAGACAGAACACAGAACATATAACCAAGAGCTGGTGTAGAGATAATAATATTGCCATTTGGAAAGGGAGTCATAGGAAAGAAGAGGGACGGATATCTATGCTTAGACATAAGAGAGTTTGTTTGGGTGTGTTTGTGTGTTAATCTCTGACCTCTTCCTTTACATCGCTCTACAGTAAATAAATCAAATCAAATCAAAAATCGAATCAAATTGTATTTGTCACATACACATGTTTAGCAGATGTTATACCAATCATGTCCAATGAAAAAAGCCAGTTATTTCTCGACAGCCAGGATTATAACTCATCTACAGGGCTTATTTTACTTCCTCTTCCCCTCCCTGTCCTAAAGTCCTCTGTCACCCTTCACGAGTGACATGTCGTTAGATCAGTAACAGAAACAGGGGATTATGGGACACGTACTGGCATATGGGCGACAGGTAGTGGTGCGTGGCATGCTGGGTAGACTCAGAGGGTGGGTAGTGCCAGGAATACCATGTTTCCAACCCAGCTACCCAGCTACCCAGTTAGAGAGCAGTGAGTGGTGAAGGTGGCAGGAGGCAGTTGGCAGGAGCAGTTATCAGACTGCATGGGAATTTGCACAATACATAGGGCTGTACTACTGAACATGTGCCTCACCTCACATCATCTATCTGCATGTATCTATACAGTAACACAATTTAGTTCAGTTTTGTCCCTCGGGTTACATCTATTTATGTATTTCTACATAGACTAGCTAGTTTCCTTGATATCAGCTCAATATAATAAAATCCAGGTACAGAGAATCATACATGGAATCACAGCTCTGATATTATTTGAGTGAATATAATTATTGTCTTCTAGTCACAAGCTGTATAAGCCATTGTACAAGGCATGCCTATTGTATGCACTAGCCCCACTCCTCCAGAACCACTGATGTGTATCACCATTGCCCTGGAGGGTCGAAGCCCTCGGCCACATGTACAAACGCTTATCTAACCTTTACCTAACCACCCACGGAATAAGGGGGACAATATTAGCATACGGCCTGGTAAACATGGATGTGGTAGAGAGATGGTGGGGATGGTGATTTGAGCGGGGGGGGGGTTGTGTTAATGAAGAGAGAGTAGGTCAGACGGGTTCACAGAAGCCAGAAATATTAAACACAGCCAGAGGGGAGGGGAGGGGAGAGAGGAGACAGCCAGGATGCAGGCCTTTACCATGCCATAAGTACTGTCTGTGCCTCTTCATTTTGAGGTAAGGGTTGAGAGGTTGGGTCCTCCTCTGCTACAGGTGTCTAGGTAAAACACCTCTGGTGATGCTCTAGTTGACCTCATTTTGAAACCCTTTGGAACCCTAACAATCACCTCTATACAGAAGACCATGAATAACATGTTATGCCCGTTGCTGGGCAGTTCTTTTGGCTTTCATGGGTGGGTCTCTACCATCCAATCAGGTGTAGGTAAGACTTTAAACTGGCAGAGCTGGGAGAAGACAATCTGACTCAGAGTGGATGGTGGAGTGTTAGAGAGAGGTATCAGAAGAGAGGTGTGTTAGTATCTGAGCAGTCCTTAACCTCCTCCCACACAGATGCATGTGGAATATGGACTATTCTCTCACTCCCTGCTGCATGGTGGTGTGCTACTGTGCTCCGCGGTATCTGATCTCCTCTTTGTGGGAGAAGATATCAAATCACAGGCTTTGGGGGAGAACAGCGTCTCCAGGGGATGTTCAGGACAGACGAGAGCTCCCAGAGTGGGTGATGATAGGCTGTGATTACTGACTCGATTCTGTCAGACTCAGCTTCATCTCTACATACAGGGCTGACGTTAGGCAAACAGGGTAAGAAACATTTAAATAGATTTACATTTTAGTCATTTAGCAAATTAACATCAAATCAAACTTTATTTGTCACATGCGTCGAATACAAGTGTAGACTTTACCGTGAAATGCTTACTTACAAGCCCTTAACCAACAGTGCAGTTCAAGAAGAGTTAAGAAAATATTTACCAAGTAGACTAAAATAAAAAGTAATAATGAAAAGTAACACAATAAGAATAACATTAACGAGGCTATATACAGGGGGCACCGGTACCAAATCAGTGTGCGGGGGTACAGGTCAGTTGAGGTAATTTGTACATGTAGGTGGGGGTGAAGTGACTATGCATAGATAATAAACAGCGAGTAGCAGCAGTATACAAAAAGGGAGGTGGGGGGGTGGTCAATGTAAATTGTCCGGTGGCAATTTTATTAATTGTTCAGCAGTCTTATGGCTTGGGGGTAGAAGCTGTTAAGGAGCCTTTTGGTCCTAGACTTGGCACTCCGGAAACGCTTGCCATGCGGTAGCAGAGAAAACAGTCTATAACTTGGGTGACTGGAGTCTGACAAATTTTATGGGCTTTCCTCTGACACTGCCTATTGTATAGGTCCTGGATAGCAGGAAGCTTGGCCCCAGTGATGTACTGAGTCATTCGCCCTACCCTCTGTAGCGCCTTATGGTCAGATGCCGAGCAGTTGCCATACCAGGCGGTGATGCAACCAGTCAGGATGCTCTCGATGGTGCAGCTGTAGAACCTTTTGAGGATCTGAGGACCCATGCCAAATCGTTTCAGTCTCCCGAGGGGGAAAAGGTTTTGTCGTGCCCTCTTCACTACTGTCTTGGTATGTTTGGACCATGATAGTTTGTTGGTGATGTGGACACCAAGGAACTTGAAACTCTCGACCCGCTCCATTACAGTCCTGTTGATGTTAATGGGGGCCTGTTCGGCTCGTCTTTTCCTGTAGTCCACGATCAGCTCCTTTGTCTTGCTCACATTGAGGGAGAGGTTGTTGTCCGGGCACCACCAGGTCTCTGACCTCCTCCCTGTAGGCTGTCTCATCATTGTCGGTGATCAGGCCTACCACTGTTGTGTCGTCAGCAAACTTAATGATGGTGTTGGAGTCATGTTTGGCCACGCAGTCGTGGGTGAACAGGGAATACAGGAGGGGACTAAGTAAACACCCCTGAGGGGCGGCCCATCAGGAAGTCCAGGATCCAGTTGCAGGACTTCCTGACGGGCCGCCCCCCAGGTGGTCAGAGTAGGCAACAACCCGTCTGCCACGCTGATCCTTAACACTGGGGCCCCTAAGGGGTGTGTACTTAACCCCCTCCTGTAATCCCTGTAGCAGACACTTATCCAGAGCAATTTACAGAACCAATTAGGGTTAAGTGCCTTGCTCAAGGGCACATCGACAGAGTTTTTCACATATATGGCTCAGGGATTTGAACCAACTTTTCGGTTACTGGCCCAACACTCTTAACAGCTAGGGTACCTGACACCCTAAACAGTTTTTAATGAATTTGCTGAGAGGGCTGGCTGGTGGTAAAGAGTCTTCAGTGTCAAATTAAATAATAGGGTGCTAAATCTATTACCTTCTACAATAGCTTACTGATAAAGGAGACAGCTAAGTACCCTCCACTCACAGTCAATCTCAGATTAACTATCAAAACAAGAGGATCTTTTTCCATCCTGCTTCATGGACAGACAGGGCACCCAGTGGATTCTCTAGCAGCCTCCAGGAACATTGAACTAGGAGTTGAGGAAAGCACTTGATCTGTCTTCATGCTCTTTTAATTACACACGGCTGGGTGGGTTCCAATCCCCAGAGACCAACTGGTAATTCACACATGTCAGGAGTCAGGATCACAGCTTTCACCTCCCTTGCCTGGCAGCTTAATATCACCCTACCCTACCTAAACAGGAGGGGAGAATAGAGAGGGAGGGAGGGAAAGAAAGAGAGCCATGCCAATAAAGCCCTTGAATTGAGAGAGAGGGGTGGGTAAAGAGAAAGAGAGGGAGGGAGGGAGAGGGGAAGGAGGGGAGAAGAGAGAGGGAGGGAGGGACAGAAAGACAGAGAGAGACGGGGGGCTTATATCCCTCAGGGCAGAGTAGAGTTAATGCAGTGAGTCACCTGACAACACACAGGGGGCCAAAAGCTGCTGTCAATCTTTCAGACAGAATCCATCAGAATCACAACCTGTGGAAGCCAATTGCCCCTCTTTGTTTCCACTCCCGCTATCACAATGGAAGGGATTAGACCAAAAGAGAGAAAGATTACATTTTGGCATTGTAATTGGGAATGTTTGTCACCACCTGTTGTCCCTGTACTCTTGTCCAATCAGAGAGCTGGATAGTGATCTTACCAGGAGCTTCACTAAGACAGTCACTGCCGGATTACACCCTTCTCACAATCACACACCAGCAGAGAACAACAGCCCTGTCTCGGTGTGAAAGAATAGCATATTTCCCACTATACTAAAGTGCTCCCATCAAATTCATTTCAATACATCAGAGAGTTTTGAGTGAAAAAAAATCACACTGATTTGAGGTCTTAAGCTGTTATCTTTCCCACTACAGACTTTTCCAGTGAGGAAGAAGTGACAGACAGGGTTTGTGTTGTTGGCTGCTGGCAGTGAGTTGTGTAATACTGTAGCATCGGTCTTACCTGTGACCTGTGACTGCGGCAGTGGAGGAGGCGTTTTGAGAGATAGGAGATCAGTGAGAATGTGTATGCCCACAGAAACACACTCAACTCACAGTCAACCCTAGCAAACGTCTGATCACAGTCAACTGACATCTACAGTAATTAAGGACAGCATGCATGAAATAAACCCTCTACATACAGCTAGTATAGAAGTAGCATACAAGTAGAGGCATACACACACTCAAACAGACACACACACACTCACACACACACACAAACACAGACAAACACATAGACACGCAGACACATAGACAGACAGACAGACACACGCGCACACACACACACACACACACAAACACGCACGTACACACACATACACACACGCACGCACACGCACACACACGCACATAAACACACCTTTGTCTGAGATCAGTGACAGGCTGTCTCAGAACTGTGATGAAACATGGAGCCGTCTCTGAGTCCCAGTTTCTACTCTCCAGTCTGCAGTAGCAGCAGAGCAGTTCTCCTTGGCTGGGTTTAATTACAGATGAAGGGATAATCCAGAGGCCAAGGGTCCGGCCAGAGGCTGGAAGAGCTGATGAGCAGTGTGTGTGTACGTGTGCATGTGTGTGTGGCTGGTTGTGTGTGGCTGGGTGTATGTGGCTGAGTGTATGTGGCTGGGTTTGTGTGCGTATGTGTATGGTTGGGTGTGTGTGCGTATGGTTGGGTGTGTGTGCGTATGTGTGTGTGTGTGTGTGTGTGTGTGCGTGTGTGTGTGTGTGCATGTGTGTGTGTGTGCGTGTGTGTGTGTGCGTGTGCGTGTGTGTGTGTGTGTGTGTGTGCGCGCGCGCGCGTGTGTGTGTGTGTGTGTGTGTGTGTGTGTGTGTGTGTGTACGAGAGGAGTTGGGGATCGCTGACTCTGGGATATTGGAGAAAAGCAATCAGACGACGGACGACGGATACATCACCTGGTGATCTATGGCCAGTCGTAAAACACAATGGCACCCGGAGGTATACTGCCCTGCTCTGCCCTGATAGCCTAATGACAAGGTGAGAGAGGAGGATATCCAATGTAGTTCTAGACAACTTTCAAGTTGAACTTAGTGTAGAGACGGTACACTGTTACAGTAGGAACTTATAATGCCTTTCAGGCATATGGATATGGGAAATAGAGACTGCAGTTAGAAGACCTGCCAGCTGGAAGGAGACAACATATCTTCGAACTCATATATCATTTCAGAGTGACATTTTGATCAGTGCGGTGTGTGTGCATGTGTGCGAGCGTGTGTGCGTGTGTTTACTCACGCGGAAGTGAAGGTTTCCTGACTAATTGATGAGAAATGGATTGTCATGTGGCTTCCGAGAATGTTTTATAACAATTCCCAGAGTGACCCAACGGCTCAGAAATTCCAATTAATAAAGATTAGCTCTCTTTCTACAGACCTCATTCTCCTTTTAATTAAAACAAGGTGATTGAAGAGAGAAAAAACATCACACAGCTGAAGCAATATCAGAATCACCAATATCCCCATGAAAATTCAAACAACACTCTTCTACAGCAGAACCAAAACAATTCCAACTGAAAACATAAAAAACGTGTTTAACACCAGATTAATGAGAATAAGGTAGGGCCTGAATGGATTGTGTTAAATAGGCCACCGTATCATTGGCTTCCAATGTTAGAGAACCAACCTTGAGTTGAAAAGGCAGGATTCTTGCCCATGCTGAATGAGAGAAACCACCTCACAAGCACAGCCGCAACTCCTCCAGAGGACTGGAAGACTACAGATCAAACCGAACCAACCACACTAGTGTCTCCTGACTTACATTTACGTCATTTAGCAGACGCTCTTATCCAGAGCGACTTACAGTAGTGAATGCATACATTTCATGCATTATCTTTTGTACTGGCCCCCCGTGGGAATCGAAGCCACAACCCTGGCATTGCACACACCATGCTGGTGTAACAGTGTAGGTTCCGTCCCTCTCTTCGCCCCAACCTGGGCTCGAACCAGGGACCCTTGCACACATCAACAACTGACACCCACGAAGCATCGTTACCCATCGTGCCACAAAAGCCACGGCCCTTGCAACGCAAGGAGAAACCCTACTTCAAGTCTCAGAGCGAGTGACGTCACTGATTGAAATGCTATTAGCGCGCACCACCGCTAACTAACTAGCCATTTCACACTGGCATTGCAAACACCATGCTCTACCAGCTGAGCCACAGGGAAGGCCAGACTTCATTTACTTAGTATTTTTTAGCTCCTAGTGGAGCAAAGAGCCTCATACTAGGGCCTCATACTAGAGAGCCTGCAATACATCTACTGACCTGGAGGGAAAGAAATCACTAGGTATTTCAATACATCTACTGACCTGGAGGGAAAGAAATCACTAGGTATTTCAATACATCTACTGACCTGGAGGGAAAGAAATCACTAGGTATTTCAATACATCTACTGACCTGGAGGGAAAGAAATCACTAGGTATTTCAATACATCTACTGACCTGGAGGGAAAGAAATCACTAGGTATTTCAATACATCTACTGACCTGGAGGGAAAGAAATCACTAGGTATTTCAATACATCTACTGACCTGGAGGGAAAGTAATCACTAGGTATTTCAATACATCTACTGACCTGGAGGGAAAGAAATCACTAGGTATTTCAATACATCTACTGACCTGGAGGGAAAGAAATCACTAGGTATTTCAATACATCTACTGACCTGGAGGGAAAGAAATCACTAGGTATTTCAATACATCTACTGACCTGGAGGGAAAGAAATCACTAGGTATTTCAATACATCTACTGACCTGGAGGGAAAGAAATCACTAGGTATTTCAATACATCTACTGACCTGGAGGGAAAGAAATCACTAGGTATTTCAATACATCTACTGACCTGGAGGGAAAGAAATCACTAGGTATTTCAATACATCTACTGACCTGGAGGGAAAGAAATCACTAGGTATTTCAATACATCTACTGACCTGGAGGGAAAGAATTCACTAGGTATTTCAATACATCTAGACTGACCTGGAGGGAAAGTAATCACTAGGTATTTCAATACATCTAGACTGACCTGGAGGGAAAGAAATCACTAGGTATTTCAATACATCAGACTGACTTGGAGGGAAAGAATTCACAAGGTGTTTCAAGACATCTAGACTGACCTGGAGGAACTGACCACTAGGTATTTCAAGTTGTGTAGTAATAATGAAAGATCAGAAATCTGAAAACATCTGAAACTATCTATGGACAGAACACAAGACTCCAGATAATCTATGTATTGTGGGAAATCCCGTTTCTTGTTCTGAATCCCCTTGAGAAACCATTATTTTGAAAAGCTTGATGCCGTCTACTAATTTGTCAAACCAGACAGTATGACACACCCATGACATGTGACAAATAACATAATGGATGGTACATGGATTATCGAACACAGAGACAAACAGCTATATGAATCTCTACTGTCTGACAGTTAAAACAGATGGACCGGATATAAAGATCCATTTGTCATCAATGGCCATTATGTGAGACAGTGATGAGTAGAGGGATTCTAACAAAGCAAGGACCATTTCCCTACAACAGGAGAATGACAAATCAATCAGAGATGGTTGATTATATGTATGGTAGAGGGGAAGAATGGGAGGGAAGGAGAGAAGGGGATAGAGAGAGATAGAGAGAGACCCAACATTTGCCACTATAGGAAAAATGGACCACACAGTTGTATGAATGAGAAATAAGAATACCCTTTTGGGGTTCTACAAATGGCCACACAGTTCAAAAAGGTTCCTCGAGGATCCCCTGTGTAAAGGTTCAAACTTGAACTTTTTTGTGATGGGAGAGGTTGAATTTGGAACCTTTTTAATTATATAGTGTAGCCTTGCAGAAGATTGGAGTTGTGGCCTATTGGAGGCGTGGTGTTCAGATAGATATTTTTGGCCACCCGTTAGTGTAAATGTCATTCCTGCTCATCATGTTACGTTTCTACACTGCAAATGTCAATTTTCTTTAAATAGTTGTACATATTACATACTGTATTATAATATAATATTAACATTACAGCTGAACAATACAACTGAACAGATGAACAGGAATCACCTTCACTCCCACGGGTGGCGTAAATAAAGCCACGCCCCTACTGAAAGCCACACCCTTACCAAGCCACACCTCCAGTCCAGGGTTCCTCCAGGAACCCCTCAGCTAACCAAAGGTGCAAATATTAACCATTGACTAACAAGGGTTCCTCATGTCATCACTAATTCTAAGAGTGTAGACTGTACTATCCCACATATCTCATGGAGCCGTGGCCATGTCATATCTGTTTCCTGAGTAAAGGGAGCCAATCAGAGCCTCTCCTGGCCCACACTGAGGTAGAGAGCAACACAGGAGTTCCATGTAGCTGTTTCCTGCAAGACTCCTTAGTGAAATTACCTGGCAGTGAAAAAGCCTTGATCTAGATCTAGTTCAAACTAATCCTCCTAATGCTAGAGAGGAAGTGAGCACTGAACTGAGCACATAAAGACAATACAGACTGGTGAGCCCTGGAATGATGGATTGATTCAATCATCAAGCAAAGGAAATCATTAGAATTGTTAATGTGATGACCTCATTCAGATTGCATTAATCAAGACATAAAAGGGAGAGTTCAGATAAAGGCTAATAAAAGCAGTTAAAAGCAGACATATATACAACAGAATGTGTGTATATATATATATAAAAAATAATACACAGAAGAGTGAGTATTGATTTGGTAAATAGGGAAGAGACAGACCTCTGGAATGGAAATCAACAACTGAATAAATACAAAGATAAAAACTCTGAGGTAATACAGGGTCACATAAATGGGATAGAGGGATTTCAGGCGGGTTTTGTTCGGCCAATAATAGGGCCCCATGGAACAGTGCCACGGACGCTACTACAGCAGACTGTATTGATTTCAGCTGGGAGGAGATGTGCTGATTAAAATGACTGCCATTGTGTTTTGTTTTGGTCTGTGTGTGTGTGGGTGTGTGTGTGTATCCTCCACATTCTCCTTATTACATTACCAGGTAGTGTTGTCACCCTCAGTGTATTACAGTGAGGACTACACTACTACACTCACACACTGTCTCTCCAAGGCCACTTTTAGTAATTGAATAACGGACTTGTAGGCAATTCAGTGGCTTGACAGTAAGCTATCGGACACGGCGGCAGATATCACCCTCTCTTGTCTAGAACTGACCATATAGTCTAGCCTTTTCTATTCTGTTCCTCTATAAGTGACGCTACAATTGAAAAGCATCCATAATTAGCGTAATTAACTGAAATCAATTAACTATCACAAATACTACAAGCCAGTGTGTTTTTGAATTGGCTATAGGTCTAGTCATTGGCAGACAGAAATTATGCTCTCATTGATGCCTTCAAGTTTTAGCAATTCATCATACATTCAGCACCTCACCAACTTTTAAAAAAAACTCATAAATCTGTGTGTGATCTCATCTCCTACACTACCTAATATATTTGAGCACCTCTTTGAGCACCTGTTTGAGTCTAATGCAGGGGTCTCCAACCCTGTTCCTGGAGAGCTACTGTCCTGTAGGTTTTTGCTCCAACCCCAGTTGTAACTAACCTGGTTCAGTTTATCAACCATCAGGTGTACTAGATTAGATCTCCAGAAACAAGGTTGGAGAGCCCTGGTCGAATTACTTTAATGTGTTTAATATCACATTTTCTGCTCAACTAAGCTGCTTTAAACATGCTGCATGATTAAGCAAAGGAATGGATTTGAACAGTCTGGTGGAGCTCTCACACACACAGCCTTTAGGGACCGGGGTTGTGTAGTACTACTAGCTGACAAAAACTTTTCAGGCTTTTTTTAAATCAGAACTTTCCTCTTGTTTCTTGGCTGAAGTTCATGAAGTAGGCCAGAGTAGTGTCTCTACATTTTCCAGGACAAGGTTTGATCGTACGAGTTGGCTGATGGCGTCGATACAACGTCTGTAGGCTACACACTCTCTGTCTTCTTTCAACATGACTACTATTATGGTTTATCTGTAAGAGTGCAAGAGGAGGTTCCGTTAAGAGATTTATAATAAATGCTTTGGGTACTATCACTTAGAGGGTTAAATGTAACCAACTATAGACTCAGATTCAGAACCCTAACCAATCACAGACACACATTAAGAACCCTAACCAAGCAGACACAGATTCAGCACTCTCTAACCAATTACAGACACACATTCAGAACCCTAACCAATCACATACACACATTCAGAACCCGAACCAATCAAAGACACAGATTCAACACCCTCTAACCAATTACAGACAGATATTCAGTTGGATATGGAACAGTTAACAGACTGACGGATCATCAGGCCTACAAATAGGACATATCCATCATTTTAATAATATTCCTATTTAAATGCATGAAGAAATGCTTTGCTGCAGGCTGTCCCATGCATTCAAATGGCAGGGCTTCTGGTTTAGGCTGATGTGCTGATATAACTCAGTGAGTTTCTCCAGTCTGGCATCTCACATAGATGGCGTTGTTGACATTTTGAGGGTTCTTCCTCCAACTAAGCCATTAAGTAGTGCATCACATTTGTCTTCTGAGGAAAAACCAATGTTGGGATATTTGTAATGGTCTTTCACCTAACCCCATATCCTAATGTATGATGTATTTATGTATGCAAAAAAGAGGTCACTCGCTGAAGGCAACGTATTCCACATTCTTGAAAAGAAAAGTAATTTTCCCTGTTTTCAAATGAACAATTTCATACTTCTCTGCATTTCTTTGTTGTTGTTTTTTTCCGTCAAAGTGGAGAGTGAAATATTGGTCTTATTCTTAAACACTGCCTTGAGTGCAACAACGCCTGAGTCTGTTTCAAAAATAAGTATTCTATCTAAAGGGATTACTTCAATGGCTGTTGCAGCTGTGGCTAGCTTAAGGAAAAGAAAATCCCAAAATAATATACCCCATTTCTGACTTGGCTGTAACGCGTGGTTGCAGGAATCAGGCGCAAAGAGCAGAGGGTAGGACGAATGCAATTTAATACAGGACTGAATACGGTCACGCCAAATACACTAGGCGCAAAACCCAGACCGTGCCAAAACAGAGCCCACTACAGTACAGCGTAAACGCAAATAAACACATCCACAGGAGAAACAAGCCCGCACAACAGCAAGTGGGCATTTCCAGCTTAAATAGCTCCTAATCAAACCCCAACAAGGAACAGGTGAAAACAATCAGACCCAACCAACCGAAAAGGGAAAAAGGGATCAGTGGCCGCTAGTAGACCGGTGATGACGACCGCCAAGCACCGCCCGAACAGGAAGGGGAACCGCCTTCGGTGGGATTCGTGACATTGGCTGTATTGACCTTAATGTTTATAAAGAATTGAGGAGTCTTTCATGATTAGATTTTCAGTGAAATGAACAGCTATCGCTAACTGATTATTATTGCGAGGATCCAGTAGCGTATGAGGCACTGACAGCAGAGAACACTAGAAAGGATACGCATCATGACTCAGACAAACTCTGCCCTTCCAACATGTTTTGCGCATGGTAAGAGTACATTAAGACTGCTGAGTCAGCCATTGGCTAGGATGTGTGCCAGAGAGTGTCATCTATGCTTCACAGAAAGTATGGGCTGGAAAGGGGAAGGGAGACCAATGATACTGTAGTACTATTGTGGGGACGAACGCTTCACAGTCAACGACTTCAACAGACTCTGATTTGTGTCCCCCGGGAATACTACTTTGAAGTCTCCAAAACGACATGTACTGTACAGAGATCCCGGTCTAAATGCAGCCAAGTACATGTTGGCAGTGAAAGAACACGTTCAGTGTATAATGATACGAAGCTCTAAAAATAGCCATGCATTGGAATGTTTATAATAGCCCTGTCCTTGTTTTCTTTTCCCAGTCCTATCGCATTATGCACCATGGACAGTTAGTCGACAGAAAGAGGATCGGCATGTGAAAGAGTCCAGGAGTATAAAGAGGCTTATTTAATTAAAGCTGCCACTATCAGCTCTGTCACCGGTCATAAAAGGCCCTTCTCTGAAGAGGAACAGTTATTTACACCTGATCTGTCGGCTCCATGTGGAGGTGGATAAAATATGCACAATCACACAGGAGAAAATCCCCTGCCTCCCGAGGGCCAGACTGGAGAGAGAGGGCATGTCCGACAGATCTTCTAGAATATACTCAGCCCCATCTATCAACATGTTATCTATTCTCTAGCAGTCCATTTAGATGTAATTCTTCCTGTGTCAAACACATCTAATGGTGGGCCTAGCTACCTCTCTATGGGGTGTGTTGTGCACCAGTGTCAAATGTACTTCAGTTTGATAGAGTTGATTTTGATATCGAACCTCATGTGACGTCATTAAACATACAACACATTTGCTTTCAAACATCATGTAATGTGTGCATTATCAAGAGCAGTGTTGGGGAGTAGTGAACTAGTAATTTAACGAGTTCAACTAGTAATTAAACAACATTTTGCAGTAGCTTGGTGGTAGATTAACTAAATTGAAATCTTAGTAGTCTTTTCAGTAGTTAATAACTTTTTTTGCCATGTAGCTAACTACTGGAATAACACACAGCTTTTTTGGCAAAAATAAAATATGGGTGTAGGCAAGAATTTCCTTTCTTTTTTGGCATGAGACTTTGGAACATCATTTTTCATGATAGGCTAAATTTACATTTTAGTCATTTAGCAGACGCTCTTATCCAGAGCGACTTATAGTAGTGAATGCATTCATTTCATACATTTTTTCCCCCGTACTGGTCCCCCGTGGGAATCGAACCCACAACCCTGGCGTTGCAAACACCATGCTCTACCAACTGAGCCACACGGGATAAATAATATATTAACATCTGACTTCTTGCAATTTGAATTCTATGACATTTCAGATTTAGATATGAACATTTTTCACGAAGTAGTTTGGATGTAGTGAACTACTTTTCAAAGTAACTTCAGTTAAAGGAGAATTTTGCCTTTGCAACCAAATCTCAATGTTGTATGCAAATCGCATGTTACAGAATGTTCCAAACACCTTTTTTGTGATTTCACTTGTTTTTGAGAAATGTACCCCAACCAGAAATTCACTTCCTCATCTTTGTTGTGCAGTACGGGGGCAAAAAAGTGAAAAATAAAGATTTAGTTGTAAAAAGCAAACTTGTCCTTTAAGTTAAAGCTGCAATATGTAACTTTTTGAGCAACCCTGACCAAATTCACATAGAATATGATTTATAGATCTGTCCTTCCAATTGAAAGCAAGTTTAAAAAAAATTGTATATCAATTCTATGTGTGCTATTTCCGTGCTTCCCATTCTTAAGTTTAGTTTTGTGCGTCTTTCAATTTTGATTTTGTACACCAGCTTCAAACAGCAGAGTATACAGTATTTTGGGTTATTGTAACGATTGTCCAAAGGAGTAGACCAAGGTGCAGCGTGGTATGTGTTCATCTTCATATTTATTTTAACTCTGAACACTTAACAAAATAAATAACAATGGAAAACGACCGTCACGTCTTGCAGGCTTCACAAAGCAGTACAAAAATAAGATCTCACAACTCAAGGAGGGAAAAGGGCTGCCTAAGTATTGTTCCCAATCAGAGACAACGATAGGCAGCTGCCTCTGATTGGAAACCATACCTGGCCAAAACATAGAAATATAAACCATAGAATGCCCACCCCACACCCTGACCTAACAAAATAGAGAAATAAACCATCTCCCCCCCCCCCCCCCCAAAGGTGTGGACTCCCAGCTGCAAACCTGAACCTATAGGGGAGGGTCCGGGTGGGCATCTATACTTGGTGGCGGCTCTGGTTCGGGGCGTAGCCCCCACACCGCCCGCTGATCCCCCCGCTTCTGTGTCGCCGGAGGAACCAGACCGTGGATCATCGCCGGAGGCTCTGAACTGCCGACCGCCGCTGAAGACTCTGGGCTGCAGGCCGCCGCTGAAGACTCTGGGCTGCAGACCGCCGCTGAAGACTCTGGGCTGCAGACCGCCGCTGAAGACTCGGGGCTGCAGACCGCCGCTGAAGACTCGGGGCTGCAGACCGCCGCTGAAGACTCGGGGCTGCAGACTCGGGGCTGCAGACCGCCGCTGAAGACTCGGGGCTGCAGACCGTCGCTGAAGACTCCGGGCTGCAGACCGTCTCAGGAGGCTCCGGACTGGGGAGCGTTGCTGGAGGCTCCGGACTGGGGAGCGTCGCTGGAGGCTCCGGACTGGGGAGCGTCGCTGGAGGCTCCGGACTGGGGAGCGTCGCTGGAGGCTCCGGACTGGGGAGCGTCGCTGGAGGCTCTGGACTGGGGAGCGTCGCTGAAGGCTGGACTGGAGAGCATCGCTGTAGGTTCCGGACTGGGGACCGTCGCTGCAGGCTCCGTGCCATGGATCATCACTACAGGTTCCGCGCCATGGACCATCACTGGAGGCTTTGTGCCATGGATCATCACTGGAGGCTCCGGGCCATGGATTATCACTGGAGGCTTCGTGCCATGGATCATCTCTACAGGCTCCGGGCCATGGATCATCACTGGAGGCTTCGTGCCATGGATCATCCCTACAGGCTCCGGGCCATGGATCATCACTGGAAGCTTCGTGCCATGGATCATCACTGGAGGCTTCGGACCACAGATCATCACTGGAGGCTTCCTACGTGGAGCTGGAACCGGTCTCACCGGACTGGGTAGACGCACAGGAGACTGGGTGCGCAGAGCAGGCACAGGGTATACTGGGCCGTGGAGGCGCACTGGAGGTCTGGAGCTTAGGGCTGGCACACCCCGTCCTGGCTGGATGGTTATTTTAGCCCAGCAAGGGCGGAGCGCTGGCACAGGACGAACTGTTTTGTGCTGGTGAACAGGGGATACCGTGCGTAGAGCTGGCGCAAGATAACCTGGGCCGAAGAGACGCACTGGAGACCAGGAACGCTGAGCCGGCACACTTCTTCCTGGCTGACGGCCAACTCTAGCATGGCAATGGTGAGGAGCTTGCACCGAACGCACCGGGCTGTGAGTGGGCACTGGCGACACAGTGCGCATCACCGCATAACACGGTGCTTGCTCGGTCACTCGCTCCCCACGGTAAGCACGGGGAGTTGGCTCAGATCTCAACCCTGACTTCGCCAATCTCCCTGTGTGCCCCCCCCCCCCCCCAATTTTTTTTGCCGCTGCCTCTCGGGCTTCCGTTGTTGCCTTGCCTGTTCCTCCCAGTATCGGCGTTCCGCTTTCGCTGCCTTTATCTCCTCTTGCGGACGACGATACTTCCCAGGCCTTTTCCAGGGTCCTGCCTCATCCAGGATTTCCTCCCAGGTCCAGTCATCCTGCCCACGCTGCTTGGTCCTTTGGTGGTGGGATCTTCTGTAACGGTTGTCCAAAGGAGTAGACGAAGGTGCAGCGTGGTATGTGTTCATCTTCATATTTATTTTAAACTCCCTGGGCAAGGTGGAACGTTTGCGTGAAATACAAATACCTCAAAAATGCTATAACTTCAATTTCTCAAACATATCACTATTTTACACCATTTTAAAGACAAGTCTCTTGTTAATCTAACCACAGTGTCCGATTTCAAAAAAGGCTATACAGCGAAAGCAAAACATTAGATTATGTCAGGAGAGTACCCTGCCAAAAATTATCACACAGCCATTTTCAAAGCAAGCATACACGTCACAAAAACCAAAACCACAGCTAAATGCAGCACTAACCTTTGATGATCTTCATCAGGTAACACTCCTAGGACATTATGTTATACAATACATGCATGTTTTGTTCAATCAAGTTCATATTTATATCAAAAACCAGCTTTTTACATTAGCATGTGATGTTCAGAACTAGCATTCCCACCGAAAACTTCCGGTGAATTTACTAAATTACTCACGATTAACGTTCACAAAATACATAACAATTATTTAAAGAATTATAGATGCAGACCTCCTTTATGCAATCGCGGTGTCAGATTTTAAAATAGCTTTTTGGCGAAAGAACATTTTGCAATATTCTGAGTACATAGCCCGGCCATCATGGCTAGCTAATTTGACACCCACCAAGTTTGGCCCTCACCAAACTCAGATTTACTATAAGAAAAATTGGATTACCTTTGCTGTTCTTTGTCAGAATGCACTCCCAGGACTTCTACTTCAACAACAAATGTTGTTTTGGTTCCAAATAATCCATAGTTATATTCAAATACTTCGAAGCATGTCAAACGCTGTTTAAAATCAATTTTTATGCTATTTTTCTCGTAAAATAGCGATAATATTCCAACCGGGCGACGTTGTATTCATTCAAAGAGAGAAAGAAAAACATGGAGAATTCACATGAATGCGCATCTCCAGTGTCACTGTTCTCAGCCTGACCACTCACAAAATCTCCTGCTGTTTTTCGCCCAGAGACTGGAGAGACGTCATTCCACTTTCTGGCGCCCTCTGAGAGCCAATGGAAGCCTTAGAAAATGGCACGTTACAGCAGAGATGCTGTATTTTCGATAGAGATGCCACAGAAGGAGAACAAATTGTCAGACAGGGCACTTCCTGTATGGAATCTTCTCAGGTTTTGGCCTGCCATATGAGTTCTGTTTTACTCACAGACACCATTCAAACAGTTTTAGAAACTTTAGAGTGTTGTCTATCCAAATCTACTATATATGCATATTCTCGTTTCTGGGCAAGAGTAGTAACCAGATTAAATCGGGTACGTTTTTTATCCGGCCGTGCAAATACTGCCCCCTAGCCCCAACATGTTAACTAACCTCCCAACGAGCTTCAATGCCATACAACACTCCTTCCGTGGCCTCCAACTGCTCTTAAACGCTAGTAAAACCAAATGCATGCTTTTCAACCGTTCACTGCCCGCACCCGCCCGCCCGACTAGCATCACTATTCTGGACGGTTCTGACATAGAATATGGGGACAACTACAAATACCTAGGTGTCTGGTTAGACTGTAAACTCTTCTTCCAGACTCATATTAAACATCTCCAATCCAAACTTAAATCTCAAATCGGCTTCCTATTTTGTAACAAAGCCTCCTTCACTCACGCCGCCAAACATACCCTCGTAAAACTGACTATCCTACCGATCCTCGACTTTGGCGATGTCATTTACAAAATAGCTTCCAATAATCTACTCAGCAAACTGGATGCAGTCTATCACAGTGCCATCCGTTTTGTCACCCAAGCCCCTTATACCACCCACCACTGCGACCTGTATGCTCTAGTCGACTGGCCCTCGCTACATATTCGTCGCCAGACCCACTGGCTCCAGGTCATCTATAAGTCTATGCTAGGTAAAGCTCCGCCTTATCTCAGCTCACTGGTCACGATAACAACACCCACCCGTAGCACACGCTCCAGCAGGTATATCTCACTGGTTATCCCAAAAGCCAACACCTTCCTTGGCCGCCTTTCCTTCCGCTGCCAATGACTGGAACGAATTGCAAAAATCGCTGAAGCTGGAGACTTATATTTCCCTCACTAGCTTTAATCATCAGCTATCTGAGCAGCTAACCGATCGCTGCAGCTGTACATAGTCCATCTGTATATAACCCACCCAATCTACCTACCTCATCCCCATACTGTTTTTATTTACTTTTCTGCTCTTTTGCACACCAGTATTTCTACTTGTACATCATCATCTGCTCATCTATCACTCCAGTGTTAATTTGCTAAACTGTAATTACTTCGCTCCTATGGCCTATTTATTGCCTTACCTCCTCACGTCATTTGCACACACTGTATATAGACTTTCTTTTTTTTCTCTATTGTGTTATTGACTGTACGCTTGTTTATTCCATGTGTAACTCTGTGTTGTTGTTTGTCACACTGCTTTGCTTTATCTTGGTCAGGTCGCAGTTGTAAATGAGAACTTGTTCTCAACTAGCCTACCTGGTTAAATAAAGGTGAAACAAAAACCGAAAAAATAAAATACAATGATTCTCTACAAAAAAATTGCTTGTTTTGTCACAAACTGAAATTAGGCAAACTATTCGATTTTTAGCAACCAGGAAAAGGCGTAGCGATTTCTGAATATTGCACCTTTAACTATATTTTTCTTAAGGGTAGCTTTAGCATAGCTTAACTTCTTCCAGTGTGAAGTAACTGGTAGCTTGGTAAACTATATTTTCAGATTAGCTTCCCCAACACTGATTAAGAGGCTATAATCACAGCTAATTATTTTACTGGGCAGTTTATATGGATCAAAAATCGAAGATATCTCTTTCCCTGTAGAGCCAAAATGTCAAAATCTGGATTAGCAGTACGCACAAGGTACATGTGTGTACACACACCTCCTCTCTTCTGGAATCAGCCATCCATCAACCGCTTCCCACTTTCACTCCATCCTGACAGCTGATGGGTGGAGAGCGTGTGTGTGCTTGTGTCTGTGAGACCAGGCTCAAGAGAGTCAAAGAAAAGGAAGGTTTCTAAGTGAGTTATGTTATTCTATAAGGCTTTACATCACCTCCCTAGTCTGTCCTTCAGGACCCCATGATATTGGGTCTCCACCCTCATCCACCCATCATAGAATCCACAATATTGACACGCCCTGGCTTTGTCCCTGGCTCAGTTTCCTTTGCCATTTATATGCATTATACATCCCCTGCTGATTCCATTTCGTCCAAGGTCACATTTTGACAAACGCACTAACATTTACGGAATGTCATTGGTGGCCGGTCCTCTGAATGTCAGTGGAAACCCAATCAAATAATGAAACATCTAGTGTCAAACAAACGTCCTCAGCTGTGTCGTCTGAGATGTAGACACATGAGAAGCTTTACAATTGCTTCCCCTCAGAAGGACATGGACTTTCACAACATCACTCTTCTCAAAGGAAGAGAAATACAGTATGGGCTACACTAAGGTGAAGAACAAGACCACAGAAGTGGATTAGATAAGCACAATACCAGTCTAGAACAGTGACAACAATGACACATCAAAGCCACATTCAATGACCAACTCCCAAACCCCATTGAAATGCATCCATACAGCGCAGGGCACAGACAGGAATATTAGGTGCCTATCAGCACTGAAAAAGAGGCTTACAGCAACCCGCAAAATACATTACAATTCACTGTTGAGGGTAATCTTGATACTGACCTTGGAGAAAACTAATTTACATGTAAATGATACTTTTGGCATCTGGTTTAATTGTGATCTGAGCTGCGCATCTGAAAGGGCAGATATGCTTATTGCTTGAATGCCAACGCCTTCGAACTGAAGCAATTGAAAAATGAAAATAGTGAAATAAATTATATTGTTCTACAAATGATTTCACACAGGTTCTAGGAAGTACTGCATCTCCAATGCAGCAGCAGGCACTCACCGCAGTCAGAACGGCACACAACAGCAGTCAGAACGGCACACAACAGCAGTCAGAACGGCACACAACAGCAGTCAGAATGGCACACAACAGCAGTCAGAATGGCACACAACAGCAGTCAGAACGGCACACAACAGCAGTCAGAACGGCACACAACAGCAGTCAGAACGGCACACAACAGCAGTCAGAACAGCACACAACAGCAGTCAGAACGGCACACAACAGCAGTCAGAATGGCACGCAACAGCAGTCAGAACGGCACGCAACAGCAGTCAGAACGGCACGCAACAGCAGTCAGAATGGCACACAACAGCAGTCAGAATGGCACGCACAACAGCAGTCAGAATGGCACGCAACAGCAGTCAGAATGGCACACAACAGCAGTCAGAATGGCACGCAACAGCAGTCAGAATGGCACGCAACAGCAGTCAGAATGGCACGCAACAGCAGTCAGAATGGCACACAACAGCAGTCAGAATGGCACACAACAGCAGTCAGAATGGCACGCAACAGCAGTCAGAATGGCACACAACAGCAGTAGGAATGGCACGCAACAGCAGTCAGAATGGCACACAACAGCAGTCAGAATGGCACGCAACAGCAGTCAGAACGGCACACAACAGCAGTCAGAATGGCACGCAACAGCAGGGTAACATGGGGAGAGTGGGAAATGATGTTTCCACTTACCTACAGAGAGAAAAAGAGAGGTTTTACATTAACAGGAAAAGCAGTCTGACACCAAGTTAAATTGTTAGTGTATGACAACATCAGAGGGGGCTGACTCTTTCCTGAAATGAAGTAGAAATAAATGACTGAGAGGAAGCTATAGCACCATCTCCATAACCTCTCCGTCCTGTTGCACAGGGCTTCCCATAAGGATTGGCCAGCCACCTCTCTCTCCAGGGGAAAACTAACACAGTAACACTGACATAGGTACAGTAATTACCACACACCGCTATTGAAATAATCATACATTATTCACAACTGAGCATATGCAGTAACATGACTACCCCAGAGATGCAGTCAGCCACCGTGATCAATTGATGATCAAGATGGTGCAGCGGAGAGCGAAAGCCAAATTAGGCCTCATCCTTGATGCATTATTCATAGAGGAACACAGTGGGGGATTGAGCCTTTGGAACATTGTATCTGTGCATCTGATAGGTTTGCTTTTCAGGGTGCCAACAACATTCACAGGGAATCAATAGCCTTGTTAAGGCTTTGAAGGGGCCATCTACTGACTAAGGTCACAAGGTTCTCCATAGGTTGAATGGAAACATGGAACATCAAGGTCATAGTCAACAGCAAGGGTGGACAAAAAAAACCAGCAATCCATGTCATTAAAGCAAAGGGTCAAGACCATATAAAACAGTAATGTATTTGTTCACACACAGTCACTACTTCCTATTGCACAGCGTACAGGGGACAGACTATTCAGTGCTGCATGACAAGCTTACCTGTGTTGTGAGAGCTAAATCATAGGTCTGTGTGCACAAGGTGGCTGTGCCTGTAAGGTATTGATTTCCGAATAGATTTTCGACTGAACCATTGTTCAACTTTCTCATTATTTTCTTCCTACATGACTTGTGTGTGTTGTGTGCGAACACTGAACAGCTCTTCCTCCCTGGTGGTGTGCTGCACTGGGTGGTTCTGCTTCAGAAGCCTGTGTCTCTGGGTTAGGACCATAGCAACACCACAGAGAAGGTAGGCTCGTACTGATGAGCAGCACAGGGTATTTGGGACCATAATCACTGACTTAAATGAGTGAGGAAAATTCTTGGGGAAAATCAACTCTCGAGACTCCAGTTAAATGTGGGCCTACTTATATTGAGTGATCGTATTTGGTATCTACATAGACATATTTTCTTTCTGATGTCATCCTGAACCAGAACAGGCCAAAAGGTTTCAGAAAATAAATTTAGAATTACAAAGACATTGAAAATAACTCACTGGAGTCAATGGATTTAATCTTGAGATTGGTTAAGAAAAGTGATTTTCACCTACTCTGCTTCTCACAAAGACACGGCGGTTGGAACGCAAAATCTCAAATTTGGACTCATCAGACCAAAATACAGATTTCCAACAGTCTAATGTCCATTTTTCATGTTTCTTGGCACAGCAAGTCTCTTCTTCTAATTGGTGTCCTTTAGTAGTAGTTTCTTTGCAGCAATTCGACCATGAAGGCCTGATTCACACAGTCTCCTTTGAACAGTTGATGTTGAGATGTGTCTGTTACTTGAACTCTTATTTGGGCTGCAATCTGAGGTGCAGTTAACTCTAATGAACTTATCCTCTGCATCAGAGGTAACTCTGGGTCTTCCTTTCCTGTGGCAGTCCTCATGAGAGCCAGTTTTATCATAGCGCTTGATGGTTTTTGCAACTGCACTTGAAGAAATGTTCAAAGTTCTTGAAATGTTCTGTATTGACTGAACTTCATGTCTTAAAGTAATGATGGACTGTCATTTCTCTTTGCTTATTTAAGCTGTTCTTGCCATAATATGGACTTGGTCTTTCACCATATAGGGTTATCTTCTGTATACCACCCCTACCTTGTCTCAACACAACTGATTGGTTCAAATGCATTAAGAAGGAAAGAAATTCCACAAATGAAGTTGATTTGTTTAACACTTTTTTGGTTACTACATGATTCCATATGTGTTATTTCATAGTTTTGATGTCTTCACTATTATTCTACAATGTATAAACCCTTGAATGAGTAGGTGTGTCCAAACTTTTGACTGGTACTGTATATCTTTAAAAAATACATTATTTTCCCCTAACCCTAACACCCCTCCCCTAATTGGAGTAAACTAATGAACAACAACACTTAGGCTTCTACTTTCAGCTTATACATACTATATACATTTTACGGACACAATGTATTTTACAATAGTTATCTTTGTTTGTTTTTAATCCCATCTGACAGCTACCCTCAGCCCCTCCTATCTATCTATTAACACCATCCAGTTTGGATTTCTATTTGCCATATATCTTTCAACTGTCCTGTGATGTTTCACAAAAGTTCTGAACCTTCCTATTCTCATAGTTTTTACAGATTGTAAATGAAAGATTATCATTTTTTCTAACAGAGAAACATTGTTTGCGGTAGCTTGAGATCTGATGTAGCCTATATTCTGTTATGGATAAATCTTGTCCCACTGGGCACAGACGTCAGTTCAACATCTAGTTATGATTTACACTCAACTAAGGTGAATTCAATGTGAAATCAACCAAAAATGGCACCCTGTCATTTGATTTAGGTTAATAGTAGGATGAAAAAAATACAAAATTCCCTTACATTGATGACTTTTTGCGTTGATTCAACGACATCACATTTCATTTTTCGTTGAAAGTAGGTAAATTAATCAAAATAAGAACTGCATTACTTTACATTGCACTGGTTTAAAATTTGTAAACAAATATTCTGCAGGAATGTCCACCAGAGCTGTTGCCAGAGAATTTATTGTTAATTTCTCTACCATAAGCTGCCTCCAATGTCGTTTAAGAGAATTTGGCAGTAAGTCCAACTGGCCTCACAATCGCAGACTATTTGTTTGGCGTCGTGTGGGCGAGCGGTTTGCTGATGTCAACGTTATAAACATGGTGGGGTTATAGTATGGGCATTCTTAATCTATGGACAACATGGCAATTTGAATGCAGATGCGTATCTGTATTCCCAGTCATGTGAAATCCATAGATTAGGGCCTAAGGAATTAATTTCAATTAACCGATTTCCTGAAATGAACTGTAACTCAGTAAAATCTTTGACATTGTTTATATTTTTGTTCAGTAAAGATCAACAAAAGCATTAACACCGAACGAGCTTGCACTGTAAAAAATTACTCTTTGGATCAAATAAGTTAGTTAGGCTTTCTCAATAAAATATTTTGATAAATGCCAACTGTTATATTTCATTATAACAAACATATATTTCAAGTTTCTTTCAACACTCAACCTACTTTACCCTTTGGTTAAACCTAATAAATAACAAATAGAAACTCATATGTAACCTCCTTTGGTTAAACCTAATAAATAACAAATAGAAACTCATATGTAACCTCCTTTGGTTAAACCTAATAAATAACAAATAGAAACTCATATGTAACCTCCTTTGGTTAAACCTAATAAATAACAAATAGAAACTCATATGTAACCTCCTTTGGTTAAACCTAATAAATAACAAATAGAAACTCATATGTAACCTCCTTTGGTTAAACCTAATAAATAACCAATAGAAACTCATATGTAACCTCCTTTGGTTAAACCTAATAAATAACCAATAGAAACTCATATGTAACCTCCTTTGGTTAAACCTAATAAATAACAAATAGAAACTCATATGTAACCTCCTTTGGTTAAACCTAATAAATAACAAATAGAAACTCATATGTAACCTCCTTTGGTTAAACCTAATAAATAACAAATAGAAACTCATATGTAACCTCCTTTGGTTAAACCTAATAAATAACAAATAGAAACTCATATGTAACCTCCTTTGGTTAAACCTAATACATAACAAATAGAAACTCATATGTAACCTCCTTTGGTTAAACCTAATAAATAACAAATAGAAACTCATATGTAACCTCCTTTGGTTAAACCTAATAAATAACAAATAGAAACTCATATGTAACCTCCTTTGGTTAAACCTAATAAATAACAAATAGAAACTCATATGTAACCTCCTTTGGTTAAACCTAATAAATAACAAATAGAAACTCATATGTAACCTCCTTTGGTTAAACCTAATAAATAACAAATAGAAACTCATATGTAACCTCCTTTGGTTAAACCTAATAAATAACAAATAGAAACTCATATGTAACCTCCTTTGGTTAAACCTAATAAATAACAAATAGAAACTCATATGTAACCTCCTTTGGTTAAACCTAATAAATAACAAATAGAAACTCATATGTAACCTCCTTTGGTTAAACCTAATAAATAACAAATAGAAACTCATATGTAACCTCCTTTGGTTAAACCTAATAATAACAAATAGAAACTCATATGTAACCTCCTTTGGTTAAACCTAATAAATAACAAATAGAAACTCATATGTAACCTCCTTTGGTTAAACCTAATAAATAACAAATAGAAACTCATATGTAACCTCCTTTGGTTAAACCTAATACATAACAAATAGAAACTCATATGTAACCTCCTTTGGTTAAACCTAATAAATAACAAATAGAAACTCATATGTAACCTCCTTTGGTTAAACCTAATAAATAACAAATAGAAACTCATATGTAACCTCCTTTGGTTAAACCTAATAAATAACAAATAGAAACTCATATGTAACCTCCTTTGGTTAAACCTAATAAATAACAAATAGAAACTCATATGTAACCTCCTTTGGTTAAACCTAATAAATAACAAATAGAAACTCATATGTAACCTCCTTTGGTTAAACCTAATAAATAACAAATAGAAACTCATATGTAACCTCCTTTGGTTAAACCTAATAAATAACAAATAGAAACTCATATGTAACCTCCTTTGGTTAAACCTAATAAATAACAAATAGAAACTCATATGTAACCTCCTTTGGTTAAACCTAATAAATAACAAATAGAAACTCATATGTAACCTCCTTTGGTTAAACCTAATAAATAACAAATAGAAACTCATATGTAACCTCCTTTGGTTAAACCTAATAAATAACAAATAGAAACTCATATGTAACCTCCTTTGGTTAAACCTAATAAATAACAAATAGAAACTCATATGTAACCTCCTTTGGTTAAACCTAATACATAACAAATAGAAACTCATATGTAACCTCCTTTGGTTAAACCTAATAAATAACAAATAGAAACTCATATGTAACCTCCTTTGGTTAAACCTAATAAATAACAAATAGAAACTCATATGTAACCTCCTTTGGTTAAACCTAATAAATAACAAATAGAAACTCATATGTAACCTCCTTTGGTTAAACCTAATAAATAACAAATAGAAACTCATATGTAACCTCCTTTGGTTAAACCTAATAAATAACAAATAGAAACTCATATGTAACCTCCTTTGGTTAAACCTAATAAATAACAAATAGAAACTCATATGTAACCTCCTTTGGTTAAACCTAATAAATAACAAATAGAAACTCATATGTAACCTCCTTTGGTTAAACCTAATAAATAACAAATAGAAACTCATATGTAATGGAAATACAACCCATTTGTTTCATCTTGTTCCAAGTTCACTTTTTATTTTGAAATTATTTCTTCAAATTTCTTCAATTGGTTTACAAGCAATTCTATCAATCCCCTGTAAATGAATACATGAAGTTTATGCAATAACTTGAAATAATGTTTTGAAACATTGTACAGAACACCTTCACATTTAGTAACCTCAATATCATGACAAAACAATGGCTACCTTAAAGGTAGACTCAGCGAAATGACATTGCTACGAGTATCACCGGAGGTACTGCGTTGAGCGAGAAACAACAACATTTGTTCTCACATAGTCACACACAGTATATGTGCATGTGCACAGGTTCGCTTCACACTGTTACAGCGTGGTAGCCACGGGACCAAAACAGAGGAGGAGTTGAGCCTCGCGCTTCAACGCTCTTAGTTGTTGCAGAAATTGACCCACTATGCTGTTTACTTTCTGCATCTACGTCATATCGCTGAGTCTACCTTTAACTTATCAGGCTCTTTAGTAGTATCATAGAGTCTGACAGTGTACACATTTAAAGTAAATGTCCAGTCAAAATCTCACTTTTAAAAGCTCATAACATCTGTTAATAACTCATACACAAATAATGTTGTTTACTTGTTCTACACTCGTATTTGTGGCCAAAGCAACTTTCAAAAAACGCACCTCAATCTTGTATCTCAAACAGATGTTTCCTCATAGATGTCATGTTTTTGTCCAGAACTTCTCATTGACTAAACTGGCCAATCAGCTGTTTACTTGTCATTAATATTTTTATTGATTTGTATACATCCACACCATTCAAACACAGAAAAGCTGCTATTTAATGTACTTAGCAAACAAAAATGGGGAAGAACTATTTCACTGATATTGTAATTAATTATAGAAATGATAGAAATCTGGAACACCGGACAGCTACTTTAAATTTGAAAAACAAATACAATAGACCAGATTAACTGGAATGACATTCACTCTCTTAGCTGGCCTAAAATAACAAACTGAAAGCCACACCCCCAATAAACCACACATCCAACTCTTCTGATAGGCTGCCACCGCGATGACCCATAATGCAATGGGGGAACCAGATGAGCTTCTCTACTTAATCATTGCCCCACACAGCTTGTTCCAGGCTTTGAATTAGCTCTCAGCTATCTACCTCAAAACTGTGTATTTTCATGAACGCATGTGGCCAGTACATGGCAGATCACATGCAGGGAAAAGGGAGGATCATTTGAAAGGCAAATATTATCCATTAGAAGCTGATTAGGAAGCAAGGGAATTCCGAGCCACAAATGGTTTCTAGAGCGGGTGATTGACAATAAGGCAATTCAACTTGGCAAAGGACTAAGCAAAAACCATAACACTAAATGTTTTTTTATGTAAATGGCCATCCCGACTAGGATATTGAAAGATAGCATGAACACCATTCACAGCACAGCATGTTGGCTCCCCCCTTCCCTGATTGACTTATCTCTGCAGGGCTGATCAATAATTAACACTAGGCCATGATGCTCTAATGACCTTTAATACCCATTTAGGAGGTAACACCTCAGATAATCACCCCATTTACCATCTGTAGTCTTTGAATGGTGGTCTTTATATTTTACCAAGTGCCCCAGCAATTATTTCCTTATACACAATGAGTATTTAACATTGACCTATACGCATCCATCAATGTGGCGCATAGTATGGCCTCATTGTTCTTGACATCAGGGTTAGGAAGGGCTACACAATACAAATCATACACTAACTGCCTTACAAGCACAAGGCTGACTGAAGCTGTGAGACAAGAAATCAGCATAGGAACTGTGGAAATAAATAGAAGCAAAAGTGTGCTCAGTAGTTTCCATTGATGTGTAGAGGACTAACAACATGGATGTGATATAAGAGAATACAGGCCAAAGGGAGAGCCTGGCTTGTCCACAAGCCAAAGGAGCAACAGTAAGATTAAGCGGTGGCATGCAACCGAGTGCAGTGATGAGTACAGAGCACACTTTTTCTATCACATTCCATTTTTGTTTGAGCCATTTGAATGGTTAAAGCACTTGACGTGTGCTGTACACCAGAGAAGGCTGGTGGGAGGAGCTGTAGGAGGACGGGCTCATTGTAATGGCTGGAATGGACTGAATGTGGGTTCCACGTGTTTGATGTGTTTGATACCGTTCCATTAATTCCATTTCAGCCATTACAATGAGCCCGTCCTCCTATAGCTCCTTCCACCAGCTTCCTCTGCTGTAAACTGACTACACATCACGTGTAGTCTACTCTGTCCAAACAAACAGCAGGCTAGTCATAATTTGGAATGCCCTTGGGACGTGAGGAGACACCATAAGAGGCAGTGTTGTTGAAGTACATGTGGTGTGCAGGTCAGGAGTACGATGTTGAGATTTCTTCTTCTTGTTGGATACAGAGGCTTTTTGAGAGGGGAGAGGTTGGATGCTGTGCCTGACATTTACAGTATTTTAGGTCTGTGAAGCTAGTATATAATTTTCTAACAACAATATGGTGAATTGACGCTAACTAAATGTATGTCGTGATGTAGTTGTTCCTGGTGCACCACTAGCCATAGCCGTGCAGTGTATAGAGATTTACAGTACCCTACTATTTTCTCTATACATTATTGGGCCACAAGTCATCAGAGCATGCTGAGCATTCTCTCTAGGCCTCTCCACAGGGATGTACTGTATACCATACACTACTACATGTTGTTTGTCTCCCCTGCCTTCTTTCTCAGGCCTGTTCAGTCACATATGTCGACTGTGGTTCAGACAGGCCTCTAGAGAGACTGTCTTCAGAAAGGGTGTAACAGTCAAAAATGTCCAGGGTTCCTCTGACACCAAAGTCAAGCGTCTTCTGTTTGAACCTGGACTCCCTTACTGCAGCTCATACACTTCAGACACAGCCAGCCATGCAGGAAGATGGAGAGAAAGGAGAGAGAGAGAGATAGAAAGAGAGGGAGAGAAACAGAGAGAGAGAGAGCGAGACAGAGAGAGGGAGAGAGGAGGGAGAAAGACAGAGAGAGCAATGGGGAAAGAAAGAGAGAGTAAGAGAGGGCAAGAGGAAGAGAGAGAGAGGGAGAGAGAGAGGGAGAGAGTGGGAGAGAGAGCAAGGGAGAAAGGGAGAGAGCGAGAGAGAGTAGGAGAGAGAGAGTAGGAGAGAGAGAGTAGGAGAAAGAGAGAGAGAGAGAGAGAGATAGACAAAGAGATGGAAAGAACAAGGAAGTGAGTCTCGCTGAGAGTTGGCCTCACCTTGATGTATCGTAGATTGCCAGAAATAAAGCCTTTGTTTATGTTTGCCAGGTTAACCGTTCTGTGGAACTCTCTCTGCGCTTGACCCAACAGTCATGACAATCAACACTACACAGAAGGGATGTAGGCTGCTGTGGAAGAATGGAAAAAATGAACACTGGACCTGTTGACTTGGATTAGCAGCTATAAAAGAATCCTTGATAACCTTGTATGAAATAATTCATTTTGAAATGTCCTTTTAATGTAACTATTCTTGCTAGGATAGGCTTAGTTGCTAAAACCCTTGAAATCGCGGGATTACCTCAATATTTCTAATTTAGATATAGCCTCAAGCACAGCAGAGACTAATTTCCTGGCATGCCCAAATTAATGAAAAAGATAATTCGTTACAATGAGTGAAAACGCACACATGCACACGCACACGCACACACACACACACACACACACACACACACACACACACACACACACACACACACACACACACACACACAGAGAGAATGGGAATGGGGCCATAGATATACAGTGTCTTCGGAAAGTATTCAGACCCTTTGACTTTTTCCATATTTTGTTACGTTACAGCCTTATTCTAAAATGGATTTAAAAAAAATCCTCAGCAATCTACACAGAATACCCCCTAATGACAAAGCGAAATTATTGTTATTATTTTTTTGCAAATGTATTAAAAGTAGAAAACTTATTTACATAAGTATTCAGACCCTTTGCTATGAGACTCAAAATTGAGCTGAGGTGCATCCTGTTTCCTGTTGCCTCATCCTGAGGCAAAGATCTGGGGAAGGGTATCAAAATATGGCTGCAGCATTGAAGGTCCCCAAGAACACAGTGGCCTCCATCATTCTTAAATGGAAGAAGTTTTGAACCTCCAAGACTCATCCTAGAGCTGGCCACCCGGCCAAACTGAGCAATCGGGGGAGAAAGGCATTGGGCAGGGAGGTGACCAAGAACTCAATGGTCACTCTGTGGAGATGGGAGAAACTTCCAGAAGGACAACCATCTCTGTAGCACTCTACCAATCAGACTTTTATGGTAGAGTGGCCAGACAGAAGCCACTGCTCAGTAAAAGGCACATGACAGCCTGCTTGAAGTTTGCCAAAAGGCACCTAAAGACTCTCAGACCATGAGAAATAAGATTCTCTCATCTGATGAAAACATGATTGAACTCTTTAATGTTACCCCTTCCATGTGTTTTTTGTAATAAATAATTGTAAAAAAAAGAAAAAATGATAAAACTCTTTGGCCTGAATGCCAAGAGTCACGTCTGGAGGAAACCTGGCACCATCCCTACGGTGAAGCATGGTGGTGGCAGCATCATCCTGTGGGGATGTTTTCCAGCAGCAGGGACTGGGAGACTAGTCAGTATTGAGGAAAATGAACGGAGTAATGGAGTAAAGTACAGAGAGATCCTTGATGAAAACCTGCTCCGGAGCACTCAGGACCTCAGTCTGGGGTGAAGGTTCACCTTCCAACAGGACCACGACCCTAAGCACACAGCCAAGACAATGTAGGAGTGGCTTCGGGACAAGTCTCTGAATGTCCTTGAGTGGGCCAGCCAGAGCCTGGACTTGAACACGATCGAACATCTCTGGAGAGACCTGAAAATTGCTGTCCAGCAACGCTCCCATCCAAACTGTCAGAGCTTGAGAGGATCTGCAGAGAAGAATGGCAGAAACTCCCCAAATACAGATGGGCCAAGCTTGTAGCGTCATACCCAAGAAGACTCAAGGCTGTAATCGCTGCCAAAGGTTCTTCAACAAAGTACTGAGTAAATGGTCTGAACAGTTGTGAAAACCTCTTTTTGCTTTGTCATTATGGGGTATTGTGTGTAGATTGATTAGAAAAAAATAATTTTTAGAATAAGGCTGTAACGTAACAAAATGTGTACAAAGTCAAGGGGTCTGAATACTTTCCGAAGGCACTGTCATTATGTTTTTACTAACGTGTTAAACATACTAATCTTCAAGATATAATACTTATGTGATGAGAACAGGAGAATATAAAATGAATGTGTGGATGTCTTACAAGTTCTCAGGAAATGTACAGTTCACTGCAATACAAACCCAAGATCATAAAAAGAACAACAAGTGTCACGGCATCGGTGCAAATCCATGAGACCTAACAAACGATGAGCAGCCTTCTTTAAAGCCATCTAATCAAAACAAATCTGCCAGCCAGAGCAGCCAATCATAACGGAACCACAATCACTTATTGACAGATAAAACAATGGATGCATCTCTCATTGGAGGACAGGAATGGGTCTGTTTAGAGGTAAACTGTTCATTACCAGGAAGAACAGCCTTATGTAGGAGAGAAAGAGGGAGGGGGAAAAAACATTGCACCAATAAAATGTATGTGTTACATAGGGTTTCCAATTAGGATCAGCACATTCTGAATGTTGGACTGAGTGTAACCAATTGTCATCCAACTGGTGTTGGTGAAGGAGTGTTTAAATTAGCCATTTCAGTGGTTTGTCAAATAGTAAATTAGCTAGATGAAATAGGGAGAAAAGCCCTAATAATCACCAATGGTAAAATGCTGATAAGGCAAGGCCCCCACACTCCATAGCCCATATCCTGTCCCTCGAAGCTTCTGCATCTGTCACAGCCTCAGAGCAGATGTTCCTATGGGAAGGCAGCAGGCAGACACCCCCTACCCCCCACCAGTTAACCCTCCCTGATAGGGAGAGCTGATACCCCCACCCCCTGAAAGCCTGTATATCCACTTCATTACCTCTCATCTACAGACTTTCCTTTCAGAAAGTATTCATACCCCTTGACTTATTGCACATTTTGCTGTGTTACAGCCTGATTTCAAAATGGATTAAATATATTATGTTTTTCTCACCCATCTACACATAATACACATTTATTGAAAATTAAATACACAAATATCTCATTTACATAAGTATTCACACCCCTGAGTAGGAATTACAGCTGTGAGTCTTTCTGGGTAAGTTTCTAACAGCTTTGCACACCTGGATTGTACAAACTCTTTAAGCTCTGTCAAGTTGGTTATTGATCATTGCTAGATAGATATGTTCAAGTCTTGCCATAGATTTTCAAGCCGATGTAAAACTATAACTAGGCCACTCAGGAACAATCAGTGTCATCTATGTTTAGGTTATTGTCCTGCTGAAAGGTGAATTTGTCTCCCGGTGTCTAGGATTTTGCCTGTGCTTCTGCATTAGCTACATTCTGTTTATTTTTATCCTAAAAAAACTCCCTAGTCCTTGCCAATGGCAAGTATACCCATAACATGATGCAGCCACCACCCTGCTTGAAAATATGAAGAGTGGGACTCAGTGATGTGTTGTGTTGGATTTGCCCCCAACATAACGCTTTGTATTCAGGACATGAAGTACATTTATTTTTCCACATTCTTTGCAGTTTTACTTTAGTGCCTTATTGAAAACAAGATGCGTGTTATGGAATATGTTTTATTCTGTACAGGCTTCCTTCTTTTCACTCTATCAAATAGGTTAGTATTGTGTAACTACAATGTTGTGGATTCATCCTCAGTTTTATCCTATCACAGCCATTAAACTCTGGAACTGGTTTAAAGTCTCCATTGGCCATGTTGAAATCTGGTTTCCTTCCTCTCTGGCACCTGAGTTAGAAAGGACTCCTGTATCTTTGTAGTGACTGGGTGCTGTGACACATCATCCAAGTGTAATTAATACCTTCACCATGCTTAAATTGATATTCAATGTCTGCTCTCTTTTTTACTATAGGTGCCCTTCTTTGTGAGGCATTGGAAAACCTCCCTAATCTTTGTGTTTGAATATGTCTTTGAAATTCACTGCTCGACTGAGTGACCATGCAGATAATTGTATGTGTGGGGTAAAGAGATGAAGTAGTCATTCAAAAATCATGTTAAACACTATTATTGTACACAGAGTCCATGCAACTTATTATGTGACTTCTTAAGCAAATTTTTACTCCTGAACTTATTTATGCTTTCCTTAACAAAGGTGGTTGAATACTTGTTGACTCAAAACATTTCAGTTTTTCATTTTTAATTAATTTGTAAACATTTTGAAAAACATATTTAAGCTTTGACATTATGAGGTATTGTGTGTAGGCCAGTGACACAAAATCTCAGTTTAATCCATTTCAAATTCATGCTGTAACACAACAAAATGTGGACAAAGTCAAGGGGTGTGAATACTTTCTGAAGGCACTGTATGTGGGGAGACTCCGAGGTGTGGCTCCAACTGTTAGCTTTACTGAACAGTAATGTATATGGCAATGACGTCCTGCCTTGTTGTACATGACTGGCTGAACATGCTGACGGGGAGACTGGGCCGACAGCAGGACACTGATGGAAACTACAAAAAGGGGTTCAACTTGCTGGGTAAGCAGAGACAGTGTGGAACAATAGCCTACATACAACTGTATAATCTGTCTCATAGTGATGGTGTGGATCAGAAAAAACACTGTGGCATCACAGTGAAAATGATGCATACCGTAAATATGTTTCAGCCACTGGTTTATCCTATTCAATACATTTTAACCATTGGCCATTTACATGTATTATTTCCTAGTACTTTCTAGAAATGTCCATGGTGTGAAAGAAGAAGCCTGTATGTACAGCAGGACAGACTGAGCTTTTGTGAAGGTGGGTCAAGGTCACAGAATCTCAGTGAGGGTAAATGAAGGTTACACACTTCATTGATCAAAGACAAGGACCTCCTGGAGTGGAGATGTACAGTCAGACCACCTGGTAGATTACCAATGCTGGGGTAGTGTATTTCTGGAGGAGCAGAAAGACAAGCACTATAATACAGCCCTAAGATTACAATGACTGGGATTAATGCTGCTGATTTACTAGACACAACAATTTGAACACAAACACACACACAGAAAGAGAGACAGAAACAGAGAAGAAAGAGAGACAGAGAGACAGAAAGAGAGAGACAGAAAGAGTTAAGAAAGAGAGACAGGAAGAGAGACAGGAAGAGAGACAGAAAGAGTTAAGAAAGAGACAGGAAGAGAGATAGAAAGAGAGACAGAAAGAGACACAGAAAGAGAGACAGGAAGAGAGACAGGAAGAGAGACAGAAAGAGAGACAGAAAGAGAGACAGGAAGAGAGACAGGAAGAGAGATAGAAAGAGAGAAAGAAAGAGACACAGAAAGAGAAAAGAAAGCGATACAGAAAGAAAGACAGAAAGAGACACAGGAATAGAGAAGAAAGAGAGAAAGAAAGAGACACAGGAATAGAGAAGAAAGAGAGAAAGAAAGAGACAGAAAGGGAGAAGAAAGAGAGAAGAAATAGACAGAAAGAGAGAAGAAAGAGAGAAGAAAGAGATACAGAGACAGAAAGAGAGACAGAAAGAGAGACAGAAAGAGAGACAAAAAGAGAGAAGAAAGAGAGAGATGGAGAGACAGAAAGAGAGAAAAAAAGAGAGACAGAAAGAGAGACAGAAAGAGAGACAGAAAGAGAGACAGAAAGAGAGAAGAAAGAGAGACAGAAAGAGTGAAGAACGAGAGATGGAAAGAGACAGAAAGAAGGAAGAGAGACAGAAAGAGAGACAGAGAGAAATGAAAGAAATACAGTATGAGAGACAGAAAGAGTGAAGGAGAGACAGATGGAGAGAAAGAAAGAGACAGAGAGAGAGACAGGAAGAGAGAAGAAGAAGAGATGGAAAGAGAGACAGAAAGAGAGACAGAAAGAGTAAGGAATGGGAGACAGAAAGAGAGACAGAAAGAGAGACAGAGAGAGAGACAGGAAGAGAAAAGAAAGAGACAGAAAGAGACATAAAGAGAGAAGAAAGAGAGAAGAAAGAGAGACAGAAAGAGAGAAGAAAGAGAGACAGAAAGATAGAAGGAGAGATGGAAAGAGAGACAGAAAGAGAGACATAAAGAGTAAGGAATGAGAGACAGAAAAAGATACAGAAAGAGAGACATAAAGAGAGAAGAAAGAGAGAAGGAGAGACAGAAAGAGAGAAGAAAGAGAGACAGAAAGATAGAAGGAGAGATGGAAAGAGAGACAGAAAGAGAGACATAAAGAGTAAGGAATGAGAGACAGAAAAAGATACAGAAAGAGAGACATAAAGAGAGAAGAAAGAGAGACAGGAAGAGAGACAGGAAGAGAGACAGACAGACAGAAGAAAGAGAGACAGGAAGAGAGACCGGAAGAGAGAAGAAACAGAGACATAAAGAGAGAAGAAAGAGAGACAGAAAGAGAGAAGAAAGAGAGACAGAAAGAGAGAAGAAAGAGAGACAGAAAGAGAGAAGAAAGAGAGACAGAAAGAGAGAAGAAAGAGAGACAGAAAGAGAGAAATAAAAAGACAGAAAGAGAGAAGAAAGAAACACAGAAATATAGACAGAAAGAGACACAGAAAGAGACACAGAAAGAGACACAGAAAGAGACACAGAAAGAGACACAGAAAGAGAGAAGAAAGAGATACAGAAAGAAAGACAGAAAGAGAGACAGGAAGAGAGACAGAAAGAGACAGAAAGAGAGACAAAAAGAGAGACAGAAAGAAAGAAGAAAGAGAGAGATGGAGAGAAGAAAGAGAGAAGAAATATATACAGAGAGACAGAAAGGGAGACAGAAAGAGAGACAGGTATTTTCAGTTGTTTGAAGCTGGTGTACAAAACAGAAAGAAAAAAAATCAAAACGGGACGGATAGAAATAGCGCACATTGAACAGCTCTACTGTTTCTTAGACTTGCGTTCAATGAGTGACAGATCTATAACTCACATTTCTATGCTGCCTGGTGATGTTCCCACGGGGGACCAGTACGGAGAAAAAATGTATGAAATGTATGCATTCACTACTGTAAGTCGCTCTGAATAAGAGCGTCTGTTAAATGACTAAAATGTAAATGTAAATGTAGAAGAAAGAGAGAGATGGAGAGACAGAAAGAGAGAAAAAAAGAGAGACAGAAAGAGAGAACAGAGACAGAAAGAGAGACAGAAAGTGAGAAGAAAGAGAGACAGAAAGAGTGAAGAATGAGAGATGGAAAGACACAGAAAGAAAGAAGAGAGACAGAAAGAGAGACACGGAGAGAAATGAAAGAGATACAGAATGAGAGACAGAAAGAGTGAAGGAGAGACAGCTGGAGAGAAGAAAGAGAGACAGGAAGAGAGACAGACAGAGAGAAGAAAGAGAGACAGGAAGAGACCGGAAGAGAGAAGAAACAGAGATATAAAGAGACACGAAGAGAGAAATAAAGAGAGACAGAAAGAGAGAAATAAAGAGAGACAGAAAGAGAGAAGAAAGAAACACAGAAATATAGACAGGAACAGAGATAGGAAGGGAGGCAGGAAGAGAGACAGGAAGGGAGACAGAAAGAGAGACAGAAAGAGGGACAGAAAGAGAGACAGAAAGAGAGACAGAAAGAGAGACAGGAAGATAGAAGAGACACGAAAAGAGAGACAGAAAGAGAGACAGAAAGAGAGAAATAAAGAGAGACAGAAAGGGAGAAGAAAGAGAGAAAGGAAGAGAGACAAAAAGAGAGACAGAAAGAGACAGGAAGAGATTCAGAGAGAGACAGAAAGAGCGACAGAAATAGAGACAGAAAGAGAGAAGTAAGAGAGACAGGAACAGAGAAGAAAGAGAAGAAAGAGAGACAGGAAAATAGACAAAAAGAGAGACTTGGAGACAGAAAGAGAGACAGAAAGAGAAACAGAAAGAGATAAGAAAGAGAGACAGAAAGAGAGACAGAAAGAGAGGAGAGAGAGAGACAGGAAGAGAGACAGAAAGAGAGACAGAATTAGAGACAAAAACTGAGACAATAAAATAAACAGAAATAGAGAGAAGAAAGAGAGAGATGGAGAGACAGAAAGAGAGAAAAAAAGAGAGACAAAGAGAGAACAGAGACAGAAAGAGAGACAGAAAGTGAGAAGAAAGAGAGACAGAAAGAGTGAAGAATGAGAGATTGAAAGAGACAGAAAGAAAGAAGAGACACAGAAAGAGAGACACGGAGAGAAATGAAAGAGATACAGAATGAGAGACAGAAAGAGTGAAGGAGAGACAGCTGGAGAGAAGAAAGAGAGACAGGAAGAGAGACAGACAGAGATAAGAAAGAGAGACAGGAAGAGACCGGAAGAGAGAAGAAACAGAGATATAAAGAGACACAAAGAGAGAAGAAAGAGAGACAGAAAGAGAGAAATAAAGAGAGACAGAAAGAGAGAAGAAAGAAACAGAAATATAGACAGGAACAGAGATAGGAAGGAAGGCAGGAAGAGAGACAGGAAGGGAGACAGGAAGAGAGACAGAAAGAGGGACAGAAAGAGAGACAGAAAGAGAGACAGAAAGAGAGACAGAAAGAGAGACAGAAAGAGGGACAGAAAGAGAGACAGAAAGAGAGACAGAAAGAGAGACAGAAAGAGAGACAGAAGAGAGACAGAAGAGAGACAGAAAGAGAGACAGAAAGAGAGACAGAAAGATAGAAGAAAGAGACACTGAAAGAGAGACAGAAAGAGAGACAGAAAGAGAGAAAGAAAGAGAGACAGAAAGGGAGAAGAAAGAGAGAAAGGAAGAGAGAAGACAGACAGAGAGAATGGAAAAGATACAAAAAGAGACAGAAAGGGAGAAGAACGAGAGACAGAAAGATAGTAGATACAGAAAGAGAGACAAAGAGACAGACAGAGAAACAGAAAGAGTGAAGAATGAGAGACAGAAAGAGAGAAGAAGGAGAGACCGAAAGAGAGACAGAAAGAGAGACAGAAAGAGAGAAGAAAAAGAAAAGAAAGTGAGACAGAAAAAGAGACGGAAAGAGAGAAAAAATTGAGACAGGAAGAGAGACAAATATTGAGACTTGAAGAGAGACAGAAAGAAAGAAGACAGATGCAGAGAGACAGAATGAGAGACAGAGAGAGAGAGAAGGAGAGATGGATAGAGAGACAGAATGAGAGACAGAAAGAGAGACAGAAAGAGAGACAGAAAGAGTGAGAGAAAGAGAGACAGAAAGAGAGATCAAAGAGAGACAGAAAGAGAGACAGAGAGAGAGAGACAGGATGAGAGAAGAAAGAGAGATAGAAAGAGACAAGACAAAAATAAATAAGAAAGAGAGACAGAAAGAGAGAGAGACAGAAAGAGAGAGAAGGAGAGATGGATAGAGAGACATAATGAGAGACAGAAAGAGAGACAGAAGGAGAGGCAGAAAGAGAGACAGAGAGAAAGATAGGAAGAGACAAAAAGAGATACAGGAAGAGAGACAGACAGAGACAGAAAGAGACAGAAGGAGAGACAGAAAGAGAGAATAAAGAGAGTTGAAAAGTGACAGAAAGACAGAAGAAAGAGAGACAGAAAGAGAGATGAAAGAGAGACAGGAAGAGAGACAGAAACAGAGAAGAAAGAGAGACAGCAAGAGAGACAATAAGAGAGAAGTAAGAGAGACAGAAAGAGAGGCAGAAAGAGTGACAAATAGAGAGACAGAATGAGACAGGAAGAGAGACAGGAAGAGAGACAGAAAGATAAGAGAAAAGAGAGTCAGGAAGAGAGACAAAATGAGAGACAGGAAGAGAGAAGAAAGAGAGACAGAAAGAGAGACAGAAAGAGAGAAAGGAAGAGTGACAAAAGAGAGACAGAAAGAGAGACTGAAAGAGAGACAGAAAGAGAGACTGAAAGAGATACAGAAAAAGAGAAGAAAGAGAGTCAGGAAGATTGACAAAAACACAGGAGTAGAGACAAAAAGAGAAACTTGAAGAGAGAATAAATAGGTACAGAGAGACAGAGAGAGACGGAAAGAAAGAAAAGAGACAGATAGAGAGAAGTAAGAGAGACAGAAAGAGAGAAGAAAGAGCATCAAAAAGATAGCCAGAAAGAGAGAATAAAGAGAGACAGGAAGAGAGACAGGAAGAGAGAAGAAATAGATACAGAGAGATAGGAGAGACAGAAAAGAGAAGAAAGAGAGACATAGAGAGAAGAAAGAGAGACAGAAAGAGAGACAGAGAGACAGAAAGAGAGGAGCAGGAGAGATGGAAAGAGAGACAGAAAGAGAGAGAAAGAGAGAAGAGACAGAAAGAGAGAAGAGAGAGAGACAAAAAGAGAGACAGAAAGAGAGTAAAGGCAGGAAATACCACAGCATGCTGTGATCACCAGAGAGAAAGAGAGAGCAGAGAGAACTCGCTAATGATCCTAGCTTTATTCTGACATTGGTTTGCCTCTTATCAAGGGATTGTCAGGAGATAGCTTATTTAGGGATGAGCTAATTGGGTGGAAATACACTGGAACATCCATCTAACTATCTAGGGACGTAAGAGAGGATTATCAGGACTAGTATTTTGAGGATATTGCACAGTCAGAAGGTCATGGATAACTACAACGACTTATTACAGTGCCATTAATCTCATGGATGGCAGTCAAAATGTATTGTGTGGATACAGTTCAAAGCTTTTCATTATTTTTCTCTCACGACAAAGAGCATATCCCAGTATAGGAAATAATTCAGGTGTACAGATATAAAGAACAGCTTTCCTTCCTCCCTCAGCTGATTAGCAGGGTGGTAAATCGGTCACAGTGATCCTCAGTCTCTCCCTGGCTGGTTTCACAGGGATTCATGTCCATAATTCTCTCTTTGTTAGAAACCAGCTCTGCCTCTGGGCCTGTGGCTACTCCAGGCTGAGATGTAATCCTAAAATGAACTTTCTCTAATCGCCCTACCGCACTGCCAGGGGGAAGACAGATGACCAGTTAACTGCTCCCTGCTGGGACTGTCTATGACACACAAACACACACACACACACACACACGCACGCACACACACACACACACACACACACACACACACACACACACACACACACACACACAGCCCGTGAGAGGTTTACTGTATAGTCACAGGGCCCTGTGGGACAGTCCTGTCAAGGCCAGAGCAGACAAAGTGAGAGAGAGAGATATACTGTTATAAGGGCAGGGGTGACACTGACAAGACGGCCTGGATGACTCAAATACAATGTCAGCTGCGAATGTACTATCAGGGTCATGTTAGTCTGGGGTGCAATGAGGAAGGGGCAGGGTTGAACAATCCATGAATAAAGAAAGTGGGGTTGTTTGACCGAAAACACTCTGTCTTGGCAATATGGAGTAGGTGAACTGTATATACACTGACTGCCTTAGCTTTTGTTTGCTGGAGTCATACCATGTTTTGAATACAATGAATTATATGAATTTCAAATGGAACCTAGTTAGCTGTGACCATCAGGTTCCATTGACGTGCAGTACAGCCAACAAGAGAGTAATAAGAAGAGTATTTATGAGCTGCAGCTGTGTCACTGACATCTACATAACCTATTCATGAGCCTCATGATGGAATCACAGTCACCCTCCATTCCAATCTCACAGGTGACAGAGAAAGGGGTGAGGGGGAGGGAGAGAGAAAGAGAGACAGACAGGAAGAGGGAATTTGAATTTGAGAGAGAGAGAGAGCAAGAAAGGAAGAGGGAGAAAGAGAGAAAGAAGGAGATGAGAAAGAGAGAGCGAGCGAGAGAGGTGCAGAGAGACACCGGCAGAGGTTGAGAAAAAGGGGAGCGTGATAGAGTGAGCAAGAGTAATTACCGGGGACAAAAGAAAGTATTTTAATAAACCTGGGCACCTCGTTCTCTTCCACACATAGCATAGCTTAAACCCTGTGCTCTGCATATCAATGCTCCAGACATGGCACTGCTGGAATACACAATCTATACAGAGAGCAGGCCCAACATGCCCCATGCTATTAGGTATTCCTCCAATGCACAGGAGAGGATGGGGAGGAAAGGGAGCATTGCACGGGCCCTGCGTAGAAATGAGGGGTAAAGGACTGACATGGGGTGTCAGGAGGGAGGATCTCTCTTTCTCTTCTCTTTCTCTTTCTCTTTCTCTCTCAGGTCAATCAGGCTTCAGATAGACGTTTCCTGCCTGTTCTAAGATCAGCTCTTCCCAAAATTGTGACCTGATCCATCCCTGGTAGTTACAGTTAATTTAGGTCCTAAGGTGCTTAGAGGCAACATCCATCTGCGACCACAATAGTTCCAGGTAGAGGTGGGAGGCGGCACGTGTGCTGGAACACAGGTGGGAGCTGCAGGATTCCTTCCCATCTCCGGGAAAATGGCAGATGGAAGCCTGCTCTGACCGTGTGTGGCGCGATGTCACCAAGGACACACAGTGACCATACCCTTGAGGTTTATAAGGACACACAGTGACCATACTCTTGAGGTTTATAAGGACACACAGTGACCATACCCTTGAGGTTTATAAGGACACACAGAGACCATACCCTTGAGGTTTATAAGGACATACAGTGACCATCTACCTGGGGTTTACCATGGTTTACAAGGACATTGACTGACCCCCACCCAAACACACCTAATCCCCTTCTGTGACTATTGCATTGTGACTTTTTTGCACTGACTCTCTTACACTGGTCGTGTGCAAATACTCATATGGCATCCTAAATAATAGGCCCCAAAAAAATTTGTTTTATAGTTTGTGACATTTTGGAAATCGAATATACTTTAAATGCCCAGATGTCATACTCATTTCAGCTTTGACAACAGCTGATAATCAGATGTGGGGATGTGCTACCGAAATTAAACAAATTAGGCGAAACAACTCAATCGCGCATGACAACATTTTCAGTATGTGAAAATATAAAATGTTATAGTTTGAGAATTTTTGAAATTCGTATATGATTTAAATGCCAGGATGTTATAGTCATTTTGGCTCTTCATCTAGTAGAATTCAATGCACACTTTCCCACAATGCATTGGAAAATGTGGCCTGGGAGTGATAGGCCCTAGATCTGCTAAAGTATCCAAACAACAAAACTAGGCTAATTCACTGTGAACATGCCGAACAGCAAAGCTTCCGTGGTGGTGTTGAAATGTTTTACATTTTTGTTATCTGTCAAACAATCCCGACTATTGCATGGTAGTCTACATCTTTGAAAATAAGAAAGTAGTATTTATTTATTTATTTTTCAAAGTGGATTTCTGTTTTCTTTTTTGTTTTCTGATTGAAAAGTGCTTCTTGTTGTCTTGCCTTTGTCAGAGCTTTTAAACTAAATAGTAAACCATCTTTTGATTTGTGAATGTGTCGGCACCGAGGACTCAGGATGTAGCTGCGTTATTAATGTCATGTTAATCAGGCCTTTTGATTTGTGAATGTGTCGGCACCGAGGACTCAGGATGTAGCTGCGTTATTAATGTCATGTTAATCAGGCCTTTTGATTTGTGAATGTGTCGGCACCGAGGACTCAGGATGTAGCTGCGTTATTAATGTCATGTTAATCAGGCCTTTTGATTTGTGAATGTGTCGACACCGAGGACTCAGGATGTAGCTGCGTTATTAATGTCATGTTAATCAGGCCTTTTGATTTGAACAAATAGATTGTTTTAGTTTTGTAGACTAGGCTACCTATTTCATTATTTCATTCATGGATCAAGCCTTATCAGCCTTTTCGATCTCGTTCCCAATGATCAGTGCTTTAGTTGATCATGTTGCTGTTCAGAGGTTCTGAATTTGCGATGCACCCAGTAGTCCACGTTTTTTTGTGCAAGAGCGTTTTGATTTGAACATGATTTGAACATTTGAACAGTTTTGATGTGTTTACTAGGCTATTTGTGTCACACCCTGATCTGTTTCACCTGTCTTTGTGCTTGTCTCCACTCCAATCCAATCCAGGTGTCGCCCATCTTCCCCATTATCCCCTGTGGATTTAGACCTGTGCTCTCTGTTTGTCTGTTGCCAGTTTGTTTTGTTTGTGAAACCTACCAGCGTTTGTTTCCCTGCTCCTGCCTGTTTCTTGCTCCTGTTTTCTAGTCCTTCCCGGTTCTGCCTGCCCTGACCCTGAGCCTGCCTGCTGTTCTGTACCTTACCCCACTTTACTGGATTATTGACCCCTGCCTGCCCTGACCCTGAGACTGCCTGCCGTTCTGGACACTTTGCACCTTCTTTGGATTACTGACCCCTGCCTGCCTTTGACCTGTCGTTTGCCTGTATTAGAATTAAACTTTAGTTTCTTTGACACTGTCTGCATCTGGGTCACACCTGAAACGTGATAATTTGATTAAATGTATATATGTTGCAGCACTTTGGTATGTGTAGGGGTGCGTACTGGCGGCAGAGAAGTCAGGCGTAGGAGAGCAAAAACGGATTTACTACGGCGCAGTTTAATAAACAAAACCACCGTAAACAGAACAATAAATCAATGGGTAAACAAAACCCGTTACACACCAGCATAACGAGCACAAGCACTACAATAAACAATTCCGGACAAGGACATGGGGGGAACAGAGGGTTAAATACACAACATGTAATGATGGAATTGAAACCAGGTGTGTGGGAAGACAAGATAAAACAAATGGAAAATGCAAGGTGGATCGGCGATGGCTAGAAGACCGGTGACGTCGACCGCCGAATGCCGCCCCAACAAGGAGAGGGACCGACTTCGGCGGAAGTCGTGACAGTATGTGTTTAAATGGAACCAAATGATCTGTTTCTGTCTTCAGTACTTTTAAATAGGATAGATGGGCTATATGGGTACAGTATAGGTGTCACGTCCTGACCAGTAAAGGGGTTATTTGTTATTGTAGTTTGGTCAGGACGTGGCAGGGGGGTGTTTGTTTTATGTGGTTCGGGGTTTGTTGGGATATGTGTTTATGTAGAGGGGTGTTTGTTTAGAGTATTCCGGGGTTTTTGGTTATGTTCTATGTTTTGTATTTCTATGCTCTGTCTATGTTGTGTATTTCTTTGTGTTGGCCTGGTATGGCTCTCAATCAGGAACAGCTGTACATCGTTGTTGCTGATTGGGAGTCATACTTAGGTAGCCCTGTTTTCAGTTGTCCTTTGTGGGAAGTTGTTTTTGCACTGCTGTGTTCGTTCGTTTTCTTGTTTTGTTTTTGCAAGTGTTCTAATAAAAGTTAATATGAGCACTCAACCCGCTGCGCCTTGGTCCAGTATATACGATGACCGTTACAATAGGTCCAATGTGATAGTCTGCCTATAACCAGCCTGAGTAGCTCTATTCAGAAGTTAGAGAAATTAATCAAATTGGAAAATGAGTTTTATCAGGCTGGTTAATGCGATGCATGTCTGTTGATTTTGGAAGAATCCACCCGCTCTCAGCCTCACACTACCTACTCATCCAATCTGGAGCTGCTACTGCGTTGCGATGCACCATACTGCATACTTTATACTAAACGGTACGTACTAAAATAGTATGCGATGATGTGTACATAGTGTGTAGTACGCTAGTATTGGGACATGGCCACTGACTCTACCCACACACTCACACATACTTACACTGACACTCAAACACACATACACACACACTACATACGCTCTCACACACAAAACACAAACTCATGCATATTGACATCATACACGCACAGACACATACACACACTTTTACACTCCACATTCGCTGCCGCTACTCTTTTTATTATCTATCCTGATCTAGTCACTTCTACCCTTACCAACATTTGCAGTACCAGTCAAAAGTTTGGACACACCTACTCATTCAAGGGTTTTTCTTTATTTTTTACTATTTTCTACATTGTAGAACAATAGCGAAGATATCAAAACTATGAAATAACACATATGGAATCATGTAACCGAAAAAGTGTTAAACAAATCAAAATATATTTTAGATTTGAGATTCTTCAAAGTAGCCACCCTTTGCCTTGACAGCTTTGCACACTCTTGGCATTCTCTCAACCAGCTTCATGAGGTAGTTACCTGGAATGCTTTTCCAACAGTCTTGAAGGAGATCCCACATATACTGAGCACTTGTTGGCTGCTTTTCCTTCACTCTGCAGTCCAACTCATCCGAAACCATCTCAAGTGGGTTGAGGTTGGGTGATTGTGGAGGCAAGGTCATCTGATGCAGCACTCTCCTTCTTGGTCAAATAGCCCTTACACAGCCTGGAGGTGTGTTGGGTCATTGTCCTATTGAAAACAAATGACAGTCCCACTAAGCGCAAACCAGATGGGATGGCGTATGGCTGCAGAATGATGTGGTAGCCATGCTGGTTGAGTGTGCCTTGAACTCTAAATAAATCACAGACAGTGTCACCAGCAAAGCACCCCCACACCATCACACCTCCTCCTCCATGCTTCACGGTGGGAACCACACATGCGGATATCATCCATTCACCTACTCTGCATCTCACAAAGACATGGCGGTTGGACCCAAAAAATCTCACATTTGGACGTAACAGACCAAAGGACAGATTTCCATCTGTCTAATGTCCATTGCTTGTGTTTCTTGGCCCAAGCAAGTCTCTTCTTATTATTGGTGGTCTTTAGTAGTGGTTTCTTTGCAGCAATTTGACAATGAAGGCCTGATTCACACAGTCTCCTCTGAACAGTTGATGTTGGGATGTATTCGTTACTTGAACTCTGTGAAGCATTAATTTGGGCTGCAATCTAAGGTGCAGTTAACTTCTTCAGGACTGGTGTCCCTTCCACAGGATTGGTTGAGCTAATGTAGGCTAATGCGATTAGCATGAGTTTGTAAGTAACAAGAACATTTCCCAGGACATAGACATATCTGATATTGGCAGAAAGCTTACATTCTTGTTAATCTAACTGCGCTGTCCAATTTACAGTAGTTATTACAGTGAAAGAATACCATGCTATTGTTTGAGGAGAGTGCAACATTTTGGACATGAAAAGTTATTAATAAACAAATGAGGCACATTTGGGCAGTCTTGATACAAAATTGTTAACAGAAATGCAATGGTTCATTGGATCAGTCTAAAACTTTGCACATACACTGATGCCATCTAGTGGCTAACATCTAAATTGCACATGGGCTGGAATAATACATTATGGCCTTTCTCTTGCATTTCAAATCTGATGTTACAAAAAATACAAAAGAATGGTTGTTTTTTTCTTTCTATTATCTTTTACCAGATCTATTGTGTTATATTCTACTACATTCCTTTCACATGTCCATAAACCTTAAAGTATTTCCTTTCAAATAGTACCAAGAATATGCATATCCTTGCTTCAGGGCCTGAGCTACAGGTAGTTAGATTTGGGTATGTCATTTTAGGTGAAAATTGAAAAAAAGGGGCAAATCTTTAAGAGGTTTTAATTGCTGATTTCTGAGGCTGGTAACTCTAATGAACTTATCCTTTGCAGTACAGGCAACTCTGGGTCTTCCTTTCCTGTGGTGGTCCTCATCATAGCGCTTGATGGTTTTTGCAACTGCACTTGAAGAAACTTTCCAAGTTCTTGAAATTTTCTGGATTGACTGACCTTCATGTTTTAAAGTACTGATGTACTGCCGTTTGTCTTTGCTTATTTGAGCTGTTCTTGCCATAATATTGACTTGGTCTTTTGCCAAGTAGGGCTATCTTCTGTATACCAACCCTACCTTTTCACAACACAACTGATTGGCTCAAACCCATTAAAAAGGAAAGGGTGGCTACATTGCAAATCTCAAATATAAAATATTGTTTAACACTTTTTTGGTTACTACATGATTCCATATGTGTTATTTCATGTTTTCATTCTACAATGTAGAAAATAGTAAAAATAAAGAAAATACCTGGAATGAGCCGGTGTGTCCAAACTTTTGACTGGTTCTGTACATATTACCTCAATAACTTCAACTACCTCGTACCCCTGCACATTGACTCGATACCGGTTCTCCTTGTATATAGCCTCGTTATTATTTTATTGTGTTACTTCGCACTGAGAGATCGGCTCTTAACCAACCATGCTATTTTGTTTGTTTTTTCGTATTGTTAGTAACTTGTTTTGTACATAATGTTGCTGCTACCGTCTCTTATGACCGAAAAGAGCTTCTGGACATCAAAACTGGGATTACTCACCTCAAACTGGACGAGGAGTTCTTCTTCAATGACTCGGGCGCAAGGGATATACTACAGACACCCAACCAGGCCCCGATCCCGTCATTCGCTGGACAAGGAAATTGAGATTTTGCGGATAAAGGTCAGGGTGCCTTGTGAGGAAACGGCAACATGTGGCTAATCTGCCTTCGCTTTTAGTCCTGCTCGCTAACGTTCACTCGCTGGAAAATAAATGGGACAAACTGAAAGCACGTATATCCTACCAATGGGACATTAAAAACTGTAATATCTTATTTTTCACAGAGTTGTGGCTGAACAACGACATTAAGAACATACAGCTGGCGGGTTATACACTCTATCGGCAGGATAGAACAGCAGCCGCTGGTAAGACACTGGGCGGGGGCCTATGCATATATGCAAACAATAACTGGTGCATGATATCTAAGGAAGTGTCACGGTTGTCGTTGGGAAAGGAGGAGCAAAATGCAGCAGGTATGTGGCTGCTCATCTTGAACTTTAATTTACTCAAAATGAACACCAAAATAACAAAAACGAACTCACGATCAACGAAACAGTCTTCTCAGGCTCACACACGCTAGACAAGAAACAATCTCCCACAAAACCTACACCAAACAATTACCCATATATAGGACTCTCAATCAGAGGCAACGAGGAAGCACCTGCCTCCAATTGAGAGTCCCAACCCCCCCATTAACCTAATATAGAAATACACTCACTCGACTAAACATAGAAATACCTAAACATAGACCATAAACCAAAACCCGGAAATAATAAATCAAACGCCCTTCAACAAACACACCACCCCGAACCACATAAAACAAATACCCTCTGCCACGTCCTGACCAAACTACAATAACAATTAACCCTTAAACTGGCCAGGACGTGACAGGAAGTCTCGAGGTTTTGCTCGCCTGAGGTAGAGTATGTCATGATAAGCTGCAGACCACTCTATCTACCTAGAGAGTTTTCATCTGTATTTTTTGTAGCTGTCTACATACCTCCACAAACCAATGCTGGCACTAAAACTGCCCTCAGTGAGCTGTATACCGCCATAAGCAAACAGGAAAACGCTCATCCAGAGGCGGTGCTGCTAGTGGCCAGGGACTTTAATGCAGGGAAACTTAAATCAGTTTGACCTAATTTCTATCAGCACGTTAAATATGCAACCGGAGGGAAAACAATTCTAGACAACCTTTACTCCACACACAGAGACACGTACAAAGCTTTCCCTCACAACATCCGCACTGCCCTAAAGGGTAGAGCTTTCAAGGAGCAGGACTCTAACCTGGACGCTTATTGATAAAGGAATTTATATGTTTAAAGTAATGACTAATGGATTCCACCCTGAAATCATATAAATGTATTAAATGTGTTAAGAGTCATAATTCCATAATATGTGTGACTCGACCATTGTGTTACTATGTAGTAATGTGGGACAAGTTAAGAGGGAGAAATGTATTGTTGAGAAAACAGAGGCTGGTAGACTACACATGACCTGACAACAGGAGGGCCCTTCCAAGGCCTCTCTTATCTGGGGACGAAAGGAACGGCGAGAAACTGCCAAGGCTGGTAGAAAAGGGATAAACCTGTGTGTGTGTGTGTGTGTGTGTGTGTGTGTGTGTGTGTGTGTGTGTGTGTGTGTGCACGTGTGTGTGTGTGCGTAGATGGGGTTATAAAGACTGTTCAAATTTTGGTTCACTTTAGAACGTTCTCTGAATAAACTACGAACCTTTTGCAGAATCTGAGACTTTGCCTAATTATTATTAAACCCAGGGTCTTACAAACCTCGGGGAATTAGTCAAAGCTTAAATGATTGTTAGTTATCACCATTGGGATTGAAAATTCTTGTGACACTTATAAGAAATCCCGCTATACCCTCTGACGATGTCACAGTATCTAACGAGGGTGGCGCCCCTCCTCGGTCGGGCGGCGCTCGCCGGTCGTCGTCGCCGGCCTATTAGCTGCCACCGATCGTTGTTTCTGTGTCTGTTGGTTTTGTCTGTCTATCCCGCACCTGTTTTGTGTTTGTCATTAGTGGGGGGTTATTTAATGTGTATTTTCAGTTGGGGTTCTCGTGCGGGATTGTTCATTTGTTCACGAAGGACAGTTGTATTGTATCCGATTGAGAAGTCATTATATTGCCGGGCTGCGCCCCGCGCGCTGTTTGTTTTTTCAGTGCGCTTCTTTGTTTTTTTTGAGAAAAGTGTTTTCTCCTGGCGGACTTCGCTACACGCCCTGTGCCCAACGGCTATTACGACTGGTATTTCTTATTAAAACTCAGTTGCTCCGGCCCTCTGTCTCCTGCTCCTGATTTCACATATCTACTGGTCCTAGACGCTCGTGACAGACGAACCATCAAACAGGCAAAGCATCAGTACAGGACTAAGATCGAATCACACTAGACCGACTCCGTTGCTCGTCGGATGTGGCAGGGCTTGCAAACTATTACAGACTACAAAGGGAAGCACAGCCGAGAGATGCCCAGTGACACGAGCCTACCAGACGAGCTAAATTACTTCTATGCTCGCTTCGAGGCAAGTAACACTGAAACATGCAAAAGAGCATCAGCTGTTCCAGACGACTGTGTGATCACGCTCTCCGCAGCCGATGTAAGACCTTTAAACAAGTCAACATTCACAAGACCAGACCGATTACCAGAACGTGTACTCCGAACATGCGCTGACCAACTGGCAAGTGTCTTCACTGACATTTTCAACCTCTCCCTGTCTGAGTCTGTAATATGTTTCAAGCAGACCACCATAGTTCCTGTTCCCAAGAACACTAAGGTAACCTGCCTAAATGACTACCAACCTGTAGCACTCACGTCTGTAACCATGAAATGCTTTGAAAGCCTGGTCATGGCTCATCAACACCATTATCCCAGAAACCCTACACCCACTCCAATTTGCATACCACATCAACAGATCCACAGATGATGCAATCTCAATTGCACTCCACACTGCCCTTTCACACCTGGACAAAAGGAACACCTATGTAAGAGTGCTATTCATTGACTACAGCGCAGTGTTCAACACCATAGTGCCCTCAAATCTCATCACTAAGCTAAGGACCCTGGGACTCAATACCTCCCACTGCAACTGTTTCCTGGAATTCCTGACGGGCCACCCCCAGGTGGTAAGGGTAGGTAGCAACACATGCGCCACGCTGATCCTCAACACAGGGGCCCCTCAGGGGTGGGTGATCAGTCCCCTCCTGTACTCCCTGTTCACTCATGACTGCACGGCCAGGCACGACTCCAACACCATCATTAAGTTTGCTGATGACACAACAGTGGTAGGCCTGATCACCGACAAAGATGAGACAGCCTACAGGGAGGAGGTCAGAGACCTGATCGTGCGGTGCAAGGACACCAACCTCTCCCTCAACGTGATCAAGACAAAGGAGATGATTGTGGACTACAGAAAAAGGAGGACCGAGCACACCCCCATTCTCATCAACGGGGCTGTAGCGGAGCAGGTTGAGAGATTCAAGTTCCTTGGCGTCCACATCATCAACAAACTATCATGGTCCAAGCACACCAAGACAGTCGTGAAGAGGGCATGACAAAACCTATTCCCCCTCAGGAGACTGAAATGATTTGGCATTGGTCCTCAGATCCTCAAAAGGTTTTACAGCTGCACCATCGAGAGCATCCTGACAGGTTGCATCCCTGCCTGGTATGGCAACTGAATTGTTTGGTCTCTGGCACTATAGAGGGTAGTGCGTACGGCCCAGTACATCAGCGGGGCCAAGCGGGGTAAGGTCTACACCTGTTGTATTTGGCGCATGTGACAAATTACATCTATTTATTTGACTGTAAGAAAGGGAAGATTAAACAAGTGATCAAGGTCAAGGTACAGGTTTCCAAGACACTTCTGTGAGCCATGTCCTGGTCTTGACATTGACATGTCAGTCACTAACACTAAGTATAAAATAGTGAGCTGGAGGAGAACACCACCCACCCCAGGCCGTGTACACCACTCTTCTTTGTGAGTCTCTCTCTGTTAGACCACCTGCCACTCACCCAGGGCCCAGAATGTAGTCTCGTAAGCACACCAGTGTGTCTAGTCACTTATCGCTGATCACTACACCAGCCTACTGTACATACAGTGTACATCACCACACCAGTCTACATACAGTGTACATCACCACACCAGTCTACATACAGTGTACATCGCTACACCAGTCTACTGTACATATAGTGTACATCACCACACCAGTCTACATACAGTGTACATCACTACACCAGTCTACTGTACATACAGTGTACATAACCACACCCGTCTACATACAGTGTACATCACTACACCAGTCTACTGTACATACAGTGTACATCACCACACCAGTCTACATACAGTGTACATCACTACACCAGTCTACATATATTCCCCTTCTTTGTAAGTGCACTCTCTGCTAGAGGACCTGCCTCTCACCCAGGGCCCAGGGCCCATAATCACTGCATTAAACATAATAATGGAAAATTCATCATAATCAATCAGCTATTGCTAGGCTAAGCCAGGCCGCTGTCTGCTGAGCAGTAAGGTTGAATGTAAGGGGACCCATAACTCCACAGCAGAGCCCCATGCTGCAGCACAGGGACAGGGAGGACCAGGCCATTAGTACCTGTCTGAGTGATGAATGGTCCTTAAGTACAGGTTCCTTGCAAACCGCCGCCAGCTCGTCTCTATGGGGACGGGCGAAGGCCACCTCAGTGGCCGTCTGGCCTGTGATTAGCACAGGCAGCCCATGAAGGGTTAAGTAAATATGTAGGGTAGCTGGTTAGCCAGGAGGGGAATTAGTCAGGTGTGGTTAGACCCTGAGTAATAAGTAGTACTTTCTACTGCATATATATTCCGGGGTCAGGGGTCACAACTATTGCTGTGCCTAACAGAGATGGGGTTAGAGGGCAAGGGCAAAGAACGAAAACATCAATAAACATTATAGTTGCTGCTATAGGGAGTGATCTAAAGGACCTCCGAAGGAGACTCCGTCAGAGGTTATTTAATTCGTTTGGTCAAGCAAACCAGACAACAAAATACTAACACAATGTTATTGAACAGATTTATTCTGTTTTTATCATTGCCATATGCTCTGACCGTCACGACTTTCACCGAAGGCGGTTTCTCTCCCTGTTCGGACGGTGCTCGGCGGTCGGCGTCGCCGGCCTACTAGTAATCATCGATCCCTTTTTCCTTTTCTGTTTGTTTTGTCTGTGGTTGTTTCACACTGTCACGTCCTGACCAGTTTAGGGGGTTATTGGTTATTGTAGTTTGGTCAGGACGTGGCAGGGGGTATTTGTTTTATGTGGTTCAGGGTTTAATGGGATATGCATTTATGTAAGAGGGGTGTTTGATTTATGTGATCCGGGGTTTTTGGGTAATGTTCTTGTTTTGTATTTCTATGTTTTTCTATGTTGTGTATTTCTTTGTTAGCCTGGTATGGCTCTCAGTCAGGATCAACTGTACATCGTTGTTGCTGATTGAGAGTCATACTTAAGTAGCCCAGTTTTCACCTGTCCCTTTGTGGGAAGTTGTTGTTGAACTACTGTGTGTTAGCCTGCAACACTGTTCGTTCGATCGTTTTCTTGTTTTGTTTCGTTTGTGTTCAATAAAGTTAAGATGAGCACTCAACCCGCTGCGCCTTGGTCATCTACGTACGACGACCGTTACACACACCTGTTTTTCATTTGCCTTAATTTCTGTTTGTATAATTACCCCTGTTTGCCTGCCTAGGTTTGTGCGGGATTGTTCTTTGTGATGTTGTTCGCTAAGGTTGTGCCTTATTGGTTCTCAAGTATTATACATAGTGTGTATAAGTTTAGGAGTGTTGTTTTTTGTTTCCTCCTTCCGTGAGTAACTGGTTTTCTCTGTTGTTAAGAGTGTTTGTTTTGGTATTGTATCTGACCTGTATGTTTATGGGACTTGCCTATTAAATACGCATCTCGGACATCTCTGCTCTCCTGCGCTTGACTCCTTCACCTACCTCTACACAATCTCGTCACACTGACAGCATACTCTACAATGTTTTGTAAAACCCACACAGCAAATGATGTTGAACTGACATGAACTGACGTGTCTTGGCCAAGCCTGTATATAAATACGATTGTTGTAACTGTTTTATTTTAGAGAGAAAGCAGGGTTGTCTTTCCCCCGTCACACACACAGGAAAGGCAAATAATTGTCCAATTAGTTAAACTGTTTGCAAAGAGAATGGCTTTCTGTCATGCGTCCCGTTCTACCCATTTCCATGTGTACAGTATGTGGAGGAGTGGTCTTGAAACAGGGTGGAGGCTGGTGGAGAGACAGAGAAGCATTCACCTAATGATGAAGATGATCAGGATATGAAAACTGACTGATTGATGCTCAATACTACAGTGGCTCAGTCGGTAGCTATTCTAGAAGTAACCACACCCTCCCAGCATTTCTCTACAGTTTTTTCTATCATTAGAAAACATGGATTTAATTTAGTTTGTGGCTTTGCTATGGACAGAATCTGGGAAGAACTGAGATCTAGCAGTATGTTGGTTATGTTCAGTAACGCTTCATCTGCACTTTTCCCAGCCACGCTCCAATGAGCCCCGACTGGAATGACGTGTAAATAAATAGCTGCAGCATGTTGTCTTGTCTCCCCACTAAACAAGGAAATATACAAACTTCTGATTGTACATGGAGGAGAAAATTGCTGCAGTCATTGCCAAACCAGCTGGGGATTTTTTCTGCTTGCCTGGACACATTCCTCAGGCTTTCCAGACTCTAATTATTAGGTCTCTCTCTCTCTCTCTCTCTCTCTCTCTCTCTGGGTGTGTGCATGTGTGTGTGTTTGGTAGATAAAGCATGTGTAGGAATGACCTCTCTTACCTGTCATTATTTACAGTACAGAATTGCTGTCCCTCATACAGCTGTCACTAAAGGTATTATTATTATTATAGATTAGTAATAGTACAATAATTCAGCCTATTACTACAGTAATCAAAATGTTAGAGCCATAAATGTTGTCTGTAACTTCAACAAACATGGCCTCAAATATGGCAGACACTGGAAAAATATCATTAGGGTACTAAAAAAAATGATAAAAGAGGTCTGAGTAAATCCTATCTTAGGCTTTGGTTAGACAGCTCTGATCTCTGGGTCCACAGTCTTGTCCATATTAGTGACATGGTCCCAATACTCCTAATGTTGGAGATACAGGGAAAATAAAAATAAACTAGAAGTATGGATCTCTCTGTAGGAAGAACAGTGAACACACAAACAGCCCTGACGAAATTGGTATTTGGTCCCTCTGTTCCTTTGGTCCAGATCCTGTAGAGAGAAGCCACACACTCGGCTAACTACATGCTCGGCTGACTACATGCTCGGCAGACTACACGCTCGGCTCACTACGCGCTCGGCTCACTACGCGCTCGGCTCAGCCTTCACCTGCTTATTTACTGCCCAGTGACAAATGGCAGCTTGGCACTGGGTGCATTTCAACAACCCTGAGGGGGGCTGTAAGAAACGCATTCATCACCATATGTTTATTCCAATGCTCTGTACTCAAGGGCGTCACAAGGAGATCTATTCTGATTCCCTAATGGAACATTCCATATTATAAACTGGGCAATTTGGGTCCTGGATGCTGATTGGCTGAAAGCCGTGGTATATCAGACATTACAAACTGGGTGGTTCAAGCCCTGAATGCTGATTGGCTGACAGCCATGGTATATCAGACCGTATAACACGGGTATGACAAAACAGTTATTTTTACTGCTCTAATTACGTTGGTAAACAGTTTATAACAGCAATAAGGCACCTCGGGGGTTTGTGATATATGGCCAATATACCACGGCTAAGGGCTGTATCCAGGCACTCTGCATTGCGTTGTACATAAGAACAGCCCTTAGCCGTCATATATTGGCCACATATCACACCTCCTCGGGCCTTATTGCTTAATTATAAACTGGGTGGTTCGAGTCCTGAATGCTGATTGGCTGACAGGCATGGTATATTTAAGCAATATGTCCCGAGCGGGTGTGGTATATGGCCAATATACCACGGTTAAGGGTTGTTCTTATGTACGGCGCAATGCGGAGTGCCTGGATACAGCCTATAGCTGTGGTATACTGGACATATACCACTGACCCCCGAGGTGCCTTATTGCTTTTATAAACCGGTTGCCAACACAGTAAGGTAAGGAACTACACATCTAAACTTAAAATGTTGCTTTAATAAATAAATTAATAATAAATACATTCCACCATAAAAAGTATTCTGGACAAAAGTCTCGTTGCTAGACTGGTTGCTATGCAACAACCACAGGCTAGCTAGCAAGCTTACATTAAATGAATGCAAAAATCGAGCACGCTGCTGGAAATGGATGCCGTTCATTTAACTGGGGGACATGCTGCTGTGTTGTCAGAGAGAATAGTGCTCCACCGCTTCCAGATTTGTCCTCCAGTAACTTTGGAGAGGTTTCAAATCTGTGTCCTCTGACAGACAGTATTTATCACATCTCTATTTCTCATGCCTCTGTCATCCGACAGTTTCTGGATCATGGTGGTTCGATGGCAGTGGTTTGTGTAAATCTGCGATGGGCCAGCTATTTTGCAGATCTCTGGCAGCATTTTTGCGAGGGTGTTCACTCCCATCGGCTCTTTTGTGTATCTGAAACATAAGACAATAACGTTAGCTAATAGGTAGACCTACATAGCTTCCGGTTATATTGTCAGGGTACATTAGAATTATTTAGCTAGCTAACAGTTACATGTAGCCGTTCAGCCCCTCTTCCCTCAACTTTTAGATTATGCCGACAGACACATTGTTGCTCGTTCTGAATTCGGTGTCCTTCTGTATACTCCATGCCAAACTGAGAGGGGGGTCATTGATATGTCGGTTCAAACTAGGTCTGAGTCCAGCGTAGCTGCTAATCCTATATTCTTCAGCATTCATGTTTCTCACTGAACCATACAAGTCCCGTAGAATGACGTTCAGCTCCGTTTTTGTTGTATTCCCAAACTCACAATGTGTCCCCTTTTTCTGCACACCAGTGAGTGAATCAGGTAAGTGCCCACTTTGTTTGTTTCACAATGTTCTTTTCGTTTCGGTTTCTCTCAAGTTAATCTAAACGCTTATTTTGAACATCGGCATGTCAAACTATTGTTGATGTAGCCATTTTATCGAGGTGAAAAGGCACAACGATATAAAGGTGAAAAGGTTAAACGTCATAGTCACGGCTAAATGATGTTTTAGCCAATCAGTATCCAGTTACAAACTACCCGGTTTATAACAGACCGTATACCACAGGTATATCAAAACGTTTATTTTAAATGCTCTAATCATGTTGGTAACCAGTTTATAATAGCAATAAGGCACTTCGGGGGTTTGTGGTATATGGCCAATATACCACGGCTAAGGGCTGTATCCAGGCACTGCACGTTGCGTTGTGCATAAGAACAGCACTTAGCCATGGTATATTGGCCATATACCACACCCCCTTGGGCCTTATTGCTTAAATATAACAGGGCGGGGTCTTCAAACCAACACAAAGGCTAAATGGAGTGCTCAAATCATGACGATTAGGTGAAGTTTGAGATTAATGGAAGAGTGTCACAGACGGTTGACTTTAAAGCATGATGGAAAATGTCTGGCAGTGAGACTGATACAGTTAGCAGAGCAAGAGACAGGATATTAAAAGACACATCTATGAAGGCCGCAGAACGTCTACTATATAGGAATACTCTCAATTTCCTGTGGACACCTTATCACTTCCAGTGGCATTCTAGTACAGAGTGTACGTCTGTCTCTACTCCCTATCCTTAAAATGCCTTCATAGTAATAATATTCTATGAAAAGACCTACACTGTCTTCTGCTCTAAATCAAGTCAAGTCAAATCAAATTGTATTAGTCACATGTGCCTGAATACAACAGGTGTAGATGTTACAGTGAAATGCTTACTTACAAGCCCTAACCAACAATGTAGTTTAAAAAACAAAAAAATAGAAAAAATACCTAAAAAAAATATGAATAAGAAATAGAAATAAAAGTAAAAATGAATTAAAGAGCAGCAGTAAAATAACAATAGCGAGGCTATATACGGGGGGTTCCGGTACAGAGTCAATGTGCGGGGGCACCGGTTAGTCAAGGTAATTGAGGTAATATGTACATGTAGGTAGAGTTATTAAAGTGACTATGCATACATAATAACAGAGAGTAGCAGCAGTGTAAAAGAGCGGGGAGGGGGCAAAGTAAATAGTCTGGGTAGCCATTTGATTAGATGTTCAGGAGTCTTATGGCTTGGGGGTAGAAGCTGTTTAGAAGCCTCTTGGACCTAGACTTGGCGCTCCGGTACCACTTGCCATGTGGTAGCAGAGAGAACAGTCTATGACTAGGGTGGCTAGAGTCTTTGACAATTTTTAGGGCCTTCCTCTGACACTGCCTGGTATAGAGGTCCTGGATGACAGGAAGCTTGGCCCCAGTGATGTACTGGGTTGTACGCACAACCCTTTGTAGTGCCTTGCAGTCAGAGGCCGAGCAGTTGCCATACCAGGCAGTGATGCAACCAGTCAGGATGCTCTTGATGGTGCAGCTGTAGAACCTTTTGAGGATCTGAGAACCCATGCCAAATCTTTTCAGTCTATTGAAGAGGAATAGGTTTTGTCATGCCCTCTTCACGACTGTCTTGGTGTGCTTGGACCATGTTAGTTTGTTGGTGATGTGGACACCAAGGAACTTGAAGCTCTCAACCTGCTTCACTACAACCTTGTCGATGAGAATGGGTGTGCGCTCGGTCCTCCTTTTCCTGTAGTCCACAATCATCTCCTTTGTCTTGATCACGTTGAGGGAGAGGTTGTTGTCCTGGCACCATATGGCCAGGTCTCTGACCTCCTCCCTATAGGCTGTCTCATTGTTGTCGTTAATCAGGCCTACCACTGTTGTGTCATCGGCAAACTTAAAGATGGTTTTGGAGTCGTGCTTGCCCGTGCAGTCATGAGTGAACTGGGAGTACAGGAGAGGACTGAGCACACGCCCCTGAGGGACCCCCGTGTTGAGGATCAGCGTAGCGGATGTGTTGTTACTTACTCTTACCACCTGGGTCAGGAAGTCCAGGAAGTCCAGGATCCAGTTGCAGTGGGAGGTGTTTAGTTCCAAGGTCCTTAGCTTAGTGATGAGATTTGAGGGCACTAAGGATGATGAACGCTGCGCTGTAGTCAATGAATAGCATTCTCACATAGGTGTTCCTTTTGTCCAGGTGTGAAATGACAGTGTGGAGTGCAATAGAGATTGCCTCATCTGTGGATCTGTTGGTGTGGTATGCAAATTGGAGTGGATCTAGGGATTCTGGGATAATGGTGATGATGTGAGCCACGACCAGCCTTTCAAAGCACTTCTTGGCTACAGACGTGAGTGCTACGGGTTGGTAGTCATTTAGGCAGGTTACCTTACTGTTCTTGGGCAAAGGGACTATGGCGGTCTGCTTGAAACATGTTGGAATTACAGACTCAGACGGGGAGAGGTTGAAAATGTCAGTGAAGACACTTGCCAGTTGGTCAGCGCGTGCTCGGAGTATACGTTCTGGTAATCTGGCCCTGTGGCCTTGGGAATGTTGACCTGTTTAAAGGTCTTACTCACATCGGCTGCGGAGAACATGATCACACAGTCTTCCGGAACAGCCTCGAAGCGAGCATAGAAGTAATTTAGCTCGTCTGGTAGGCTTGTGTCACTGGGCAGCTCTCGGCTGTGCTCCCTTTGTAGTCGGTAATAGTTTGCAAGCCCTGCCACACCCAATGAGCGTCAGAGTCGGTATATTGCGATTCGATCTTAGTCCTGTATTGATGTTTTGCCTGTTTGATGGTTCGTCAGAGGGCATAGCGGGATTTCTTATAAGCTTCTGGGTTAGAGTCCCGCTCCTTGAAATCGGCAGCTTTACCCTTTAGCTCAGTGCGGATGTTGCCTGTAATGCATAGCTTCTGGTTGGGGTATGTACGTACAGTCACTGTGGGGACGACGTCATCGATGCAGTTATTGATGAACCCAGTGACTGATGTGGTGTACTCCTCAATGCCATCGGAAGAATCCCGGAACATATTCTAGTCTGTGCTAGCAAAACAGTCCTGTAGCTTAGCATTTGCTTCATCTGAGCACTTTTTTATTGACCGAGTCACTGTTGCTTCCTGCTTTAATTTTTGCTTGTAAGCAGGAATTAGAAGGACATAATTATGTTTGCACATTTAACATGCTGGTGGAAACAGAAGTTTCCCTGCAATAAAGCATCAAGTAGTTATTTTCAGAATAGTAGAATAATGTCAACAGGCTCCTTGTCTAGTTTTTAGGTATGCGCTTCATATACTGTAGTCTAAATGGACATACGTCAATGTTCAGGCATGGAAATGCTAAAATTAAATGCCTCCCTGCTTGACAGACGGCTCTCAGGCAGTGTGTTAACTGAATCTGTAATTGGAGGAGAAATGAGGAGGGAGATTTAAAGAGAGAGAGAGCGAGAGTGGGAGAGAGTGGGAGAGAGAGAGAGAGAGAGAGAGAGAGAGAGAGAGAGAGAAACACACATACGGACACGTATAGCAGGGTTCATGCTCAAAGGAAATAACAAGAGCTTTGCTCATCTTTAAAGGAGGCAAAATAAAGACCCAAATACTTGTGTCAGCTTCAACAAGGAGAGATGAGGGCAATTCTTAATTTCCCTGTTTACTGTGGAGGTGGTGATGGTGATGGAGCAAGTCCAACTCCAGGAGAAAATGTGAGGAATCACTAAGCAGTCTATAATTATTTCTAAATCAATATTGTGACAGGAAGGCTCTGGAGTGCCAATGCCCAGTCTGTTGGATTGGAGCAGAATGATCCCTGTGGAATCTCCAGAGTTCTGGTGTGGCGGCCATGATTGATTCACACATGATACCTTTCAGCAGACGGATGGACAAACAGATGGAGGGAGAACACATTGAGATACTAACATTGAAAACACTATTGATCAGGCTGCCCTGAGGGAGGCTGTATTAGGTTACAGCTGTATCTGCATATCTTTTTAGACCAGTTAAGAATGTACACCCTATCTTACAGAGATAGGGGTAATCAAATAGGCTGGTAAACGCTGAGCACGAATTGAGATCATGGATGGACAGGAGTGTAACTGCTAAAACAAAAGTGCTAATCTATCATAAATGTAGTTGCTGAGCAAATTCTATTTCAATAAATAAAAATGTTTTACCCCCCACTACATCACTGCTGAGGCCCATGTTGAAGTGAAACAGTGATAATCATATGCTGTGTTCAGTGTTGTACGATCAGGCCTGAGGCCCATGTTGTTACATCGAACTGTCATATACTGTAAGCTGTGTTGTGTGATGAGGCCTATACTCTAGGCTAAAGGAGCTGTCCATCCAGACTTGACAGATGAGGCCACAGCTGACCATTAAAGAGCCACTTAAATTCTAGTTCTGATTAATCCCCCCCATCAGCCCTGATCCTGCTATTTATTCCTATAGGCCACCAGGACCTGTGGTCAGCTTCGGACACACACACACACACACACCCGCACATGCACACGCACACGCGCAAGTACGCACGAGTGCATACACACACACACACACGCACACGCACACTCACGCACGAGTGCATGCACACACACACACACACACACAAATGCACATACTACAGCTCACATCTCATCAGAATGATCAATTAGTCATGCACTGCTCAATTATTTCGTTCTCACTGAGGAGCCATTTTCTCTCATACCATATATGGACGTGACACACCACCATGTGTGTGTGTGTGTGGGTGGTGTGGTGCGTGCGTGCGGGCGGGCGGTTGGTGTGGTGTGTGCGCGTGTGACCCCGGGTTAACACTGTAGCCATTTCATCAGAACTATTAATTAGTTCTGCATTTATTCCAATTTCACTCTGAGGGGAAAATTCTCAACGCAAATGAAAAGTAAAGGAAAGTGTTAGGAAGCCAAGATCTCCTCAATGATATCTGACATCTACCGAACTGCAGCATATGGTGTCTTGCTCTCTCTGTCAGTCTGTGGCTGTTAAGACTAAACCGCTAGCAGACTGCAAGAAGACAATCAATGAAATTACCTGTGAACTAATTAATGTCCTGAAGGCTCTGGTTAATCTTCATTTAAATTACCTGTCCTATCGTGCTTCTCTGGAGTCTGATTGGCTGCAACGTGCCCAGCGTTTCACCTCTCTTATCTAATCATTCTAATCAAGTAAGCATTGGGATCTTCTTGTCGTAAATTAATCTTAGTCTGATTAATTCCTGTGATATCTAATGTAGTTGTCGATGACAATGCAGTCATCTGATTGTTTGCCAATTATAAGCTCGCTATAACAGATCAAGTTCCTACTTAGTAAAACATAGGAGTCTTGGTTTTTGTAAGATCGACCCACAAACGTCACATGAAAAGGTAGATATATCCCAGCAATTAAAAGCCTGTATGTCTCACTAGATTCAAGAACTTGACAGATCCATGTGAAATTCTGGAGAAATGTCAAGCACGGTTCTAATTGTACCTTCACACAGTTATCAGCCCTTTCTTGATTTGAACTTGGAGGTGTGCCAGAAGATTCCCCTCGCAGATCTCTCTCTCTCTCTCTCTCTCTCTCTCTTTCTCTCTCTCTACTGTAATTATCTCTTTGTGACAGGGAGAACTGACACACAACCTTTGAGAAACTTTCAGGGCAACACTGAGGTATTGACAGATTTCTACAAGACATCATTACTGTTAACAGGATCAAAGAAACTAGGCACCATTTGTTCTCTCTTCCTGTGTTCCTTTTCTTTTTGGGGGAATGAGGAACAGAACATGTCTGAGGGGGATCAGATCGAGGTTTAGCTTTGAGGAGAGGCCTTGTCTTTAGTCTGTACGTCCATGATCAAGCTTCGATATTGAAATGAGAGTATAGCATTTAGATTTACAGTACTGCTTAATGCTCCCGTTTTAGTGGAAGGAACAGTTTGCTTTCACTGTCTGTCTGTCGTTCACAAACGCATGTACTAACAAGGGTTGGAACCAAAATTACTTTGCAATCAATTCGTTCTGAACAGAACCATTCTTCTTTACGTTATTCTTTTTTTCGTTCCGTTCCACTGTTCCGACCTGCAAAATATGTTCTGACCAGGTTCAAACCCCAATAAGCAATGGTTTATATTGTTTCTTTCTGTTGCTTTTTACATTAGCTCGACATTAAATTACTTTACCAATCAGTGCGAAAAAGCAGCTTGCTATGGTGTGGGCAACCTATAGTTGTTTACATGTGCGACAGACAGACAAGTGCAGGGGTGAGATGCGACAAAATGTTTGCGGATGGGGAGTGTGTGAGAGAGGGTGGAGGAGGAGGCATGGCTTGAAGCGCTGGGCATCTTGTCACAACATGCATTATCTGACTTAGGCCCACAGATTTATACCCACAGAGGAGCGGCTTCTATATAAAAAATTTTATTTCACCTTTATTTAACCAGGTAGGCAAGTTGAGAACAAGTTCTCATTTACAGTTGCGACCTGGCCAAGATAAAGCAAGCAGTTTGACACACACAACAACACAGAGTTACACATGGAGTAAAACAAACATACAGTCAATAATATAGTAGAAGGATAAGTCTATATACAAAGTGAGCAAAAGAGGTGAAATAAGGGAGGTAAAGGCAAAAAAGGCCATGATGGTGAAGTAAATACACTGCTCAAAAAAATAAAGGGAACACTAAAATAACACATCCTAGATCTGAATGAATGAAACAATCTTATTAAATACTTTTTTCTTTACATAGTTGAATGTGCTGACAACAAAATCACACAAAAATAATCAATGGAAATCCAATTTATCAACCCATGGAGGTCTGGATTTGGAGTCACACTCAAAGTTAAAGTGGAAAACCACACTACAGGCTGATCCAACTTTGATGTAATGTCCTTGAAACAAGTCAAAATGAGGCTCAGTAGTGTGTGTGGTCTCCATGTGCCTGTATGACCTCCCTACAATGCCTGGGCATGCTCCTGATGAGGTGGCGGATGGTCTCCTGAGGGATCTCCTCCCAGACCTGGACTAAAGCATCCGCCAACTCCTGGACAGTCTGGGGTGCAACGTGGCGTTGGTGGATGGAGCGAGACATGATGTCCCAGATGTGCTCAATTGGATTCAGGTCTGGGGAACGGGCGGGCCAGTCCATAGCATCAATGCCTTCCTCTTGCAGGAACTGCTGACACACTCCAGCCGCATGAGGTCTAGCATTGTCTTGCATTAAGAGGAACCCAGGGCCAACCACACCAGCATATGGTCTCACAAGGGGTCTGAGGATCTCATCTCGGTACCTAATGGCAGTCAGGCTACCTCTGGCGAGCACATGGAGGGCTGTGCGGCCCCCCAAAGAAATGCCACCCCACACCATGACTGACCCACCGCCAAACCGGTCATGCTGGAGGATGTTGCAGGCAGCAGAACGTTCTCCACGGCGTCTCCAGACTCTGTCACATCGGTCACATGTGCTCAGTGTGAACATGCTTTCATCTGTGAAGAGCACAGGGCGCCAGTGGCGAATTTGCCAATCTTGATGTTCTCTGGCAAATGCCAAACGTCCTGCACGGTGTTGGGCTGTAAGCACAACCCCCACCTGTGGACGTTGGGCCCTCATACCACCCTCATGGAATCTGTTTCTGACCGTTTGAGCAGACACATGCACATTTGTGGCCTGCTGGAGGTCATTTTGCAGGGCTCTGGCAGTGCTCCTCCTGCTCCTCCTTGCACAAAGGTGGAGGTAGCGGTCCTGCTGCTGGGTTGTTGCCCTCCTACGGCCTCCTCCACGTCTCCTGATGTACTGGCCTGTCTCCTGGTAGCGCCTCCATGCTCTGGACACTACGCTGACAGACACAGCAAACCTTCTTGCCACAGCTCGCATTGATGTGCCATCCTGGATGAGCTGCACTACCTGAGCCACTTGTGTGGGTTGTAGACTCCGTCTCATGCTACCACTAGAGTGAAAGCACTGCCAGCATTCAAAAGTGACCAAAACATCAGCCAGGAAGCATAGCAACTGAGAAGTGGTCTGCAGAACCACTCCTTTATTGGGGGTGTCTTGCTAATTGCCTATAATTTCCACCTGTTGTCTATTCCATTTGCACAACAGCATGTGAAATTTATTGTCAATCAGTGTTGCTTCCTAAGTGGACAGTTTGATTTCACAGAAGTGTGATTGACTTGGAGTTACATTGTGTTGTTTAAGTGTTCCCTTTATTTTTTTGAGCAGTGTACAATATAGAAAGTAAAACACTGGAATGGTAGATTTGCAGTGGAAGAAAGTGCAAAGTAGAAATAGAAATAATGGGGTGCAAAGGAGCAAAATAAATAAATAAATACAGTAGGGGAAGAGGTAGTTGTTTGGGCTAAATTATAGATGGGCTATGTACAGGTGCAGTAATCTGTGAGCTGCTCTGACAGCTGGTGCTTAAAGCTAGTAAGGGAGACAAGTGTTTCCAATTTCAGTGATTTTTGTAGTTCGTTCCAGTCATTGGCAGCAGAGAACTGGAAGGAGAGGCGGCCGAAGGAGGAATTGGCTTTGGGGGTGACCAGAGAGATATACCTGCTGGAGCGAGTGCTACAAATCAAATCAAATCAAATTTATTTATATAGCCCTTCGTATATCAGCTGAAATCTCAAAGTGCTGTACAGAAACCCAGCCTAAAACCCCAAACAGCAAGCAATGCATGTGAATGAGGCACGGTGGCTAGGAAAAACTCCCTAGGAAAAACTCCCTAGAAAGGCCAAAAACCTAGGAAGAAACCTTGAGAGGAACCAGGCTATGAGGGGTGGCCAGTCCTCTTCTGGCTGTGCCGGGTGGATATTATAACAGAACATGGTCAAGATGTTAAAATGTTCATAAATGACCAGCATGGTCAAATAATAATAATCATTGTAGTTGTCGAGGGTGCAACAAGCACGTCCGGTGAACAGGTCAGGGTTCCGTGGCTGCGGGCAGAACAGTTGAAACTGGAGCAGCAGCATGGCCAGGTGGACTGGGGACAGCAAGGAGTCATCATGCCAGGTAGTCCCGAGGCATGGTCCTAGGGCTCAGGTCCTCCGAGAGAAAGAAAGAAAGAGAGAAAGAGAGAATTAGAGACAGGTGGGTGCTGCTATGGTGACCAGCGAGCTGAGATAAGGGGAACTTTACCTAGCAGGGTCTTGTAGATGACCTGGAGCCAGTGGGTTTGGCGACGAGTATGAAGCAAGGGCCAGCCAACGAGAGCGTACAGGTCGCAGTGGTGGGTAGGATATGGGGCTTTGGTGACAAAACGGATGGCACTGTGATAGACCGCATCCAATTTATTGAGTAGGGTATTGGAGGCTATTTTGTAAATGACATCGCCGAAGTCGAGGATCGGTAGGATGGTCAGTTTTACTAGGGTATGTTTGGCAGCATGAGTGAAAGATGCTTTGTTGCAAAATAGGAAGCCAATTCTAGATTTAACTTTGGATTGGAGATGTTTGATGTGAGTCTGGAAGGAGAGTTTACAGTCTAACCAGACACCTAGGTATTTGTAGTTGTCCACATATTCTAAGTCAGAACCGCCCAGAGTAGTGATGCTGGACGGGCGGCAGGTGCAGGCAGCGATCGGTTGAAGAGCATGCATTTAGTTTTACTTGTATTTAAGAGCAGTTGGAGGCCACGGAAGGAGAGTTGTATGGCATTGAAGCTCGTCTGGAGGGTAGTTAACCTCTCAGGGCTAGGTGGGACGCTACGTAACAGCCAGTTGAATCCTGTGGCCCGATTTTCAAATCCCTTAGAAATCCGAAAACTTCAATTTTTCAAACATATGACTATTTTACAGCTATTTAAAGACAAGACTCTCGTTAATCTAACCACACTGTCCGATTTCAAAAAGGCTTTACAACGAAAGCAAAACATTAGATTATGTCAGCAGAGTACCCAGCCAGAAATAATCAGACACCCATTTTTCAAGCTAGCATATAATGTCACAAAAACCCAGAAGACAGCTAAATGCAGCACTAACCTTTGATGATCTTTATCAGATGACAACCCTAGGACATTATGTTATACAATGCATGCATGTTTTGTTCAATCAAGTTCATATTTATATCAAAAACCAGCTTTTTTACATTAGCATGTGACGTTCAGAACTAGCATACCCCCCGCAAACCTCCGGTGAATTTACTAAATTACTCACGATAAACGTTCACAAAAAACATAACAATTATTTTAAGAATTATAGATACAGAACTCCTCTATGCACTCGATATGTCCGATTTTAAAATAGCTTTTCGGTGAAAGCACATTTTACAATATTCTCAGTAGATAGCCCGGCATCACAGGGCTAGCTATTTAGACACCCACCCAGTTTAGCACTCACCAAAATCAGATTTACTATTAGAAAAGTTTGATTACCTTTGATGTTCTTCGTCAGAATGCACTCCCAGGACTTCTACTTCAATAACAAATGTAGGTTTGGTCTAAAATAATCCATAGTTATGCTCCATCAGCGACGTTTTGTTCATGCGTTCTAGACACTATCCCAATGGTAAATAAGGGTCGTGCGCATGAACATTTCGTGACAAAAGATTTCTAAATATTTCATTACCGTACTTTGAAGCATGTCAACCGCTGTTTAAAATCAATTTTTATGCCATTTTTCTCGTAAAAAAGCGATAATATTCCGACCGGGAATCTGCAATTAGGTAAACAGCCGAAAGAAAATACATCTCGGGGTCGACTCGGGCACACGCATAAGCCTTTTGTCTGCTGATAGACCACTTAGCAAAAGCGCTCGTGTGTTTCAGCCAGGGCTTTGAATTACGTCATTCAGCTTTTTCCCGGGCTCTGAGGGCCCATGGAAGCCGTAGGAAGTGTCACGTAACAGCAGAGATCCTTTGTAATGGATAGAGAGAATCAACAAGGGGAAGAAATGGTCAGACAGGGTACTTCCTGAACAGAATCTTCTCATGTTTTGGCCTGCCAAATGAGTTCTGTTATACTCACAGACACCATTCAAACAGTTTTAGAAACTTTGGAGTGTTTTCTATCCAAAGCTAATAATTATATGCATATTCTAGTTTCTGGGCAGGGGTAATAATCAGATTAAATCGGGTACGTTTTTTATCCAGCCGTGAAAATACTGCCCCCTATCCATAACAGGTTAACCCATTCTTATCTAATTAAAAATCTCTCCCTAATTTCTGAACCATGTTTGTTACGTCAGTGGGCTACAGTAGCCTATGCTCCTCAGGGGGAAGGGCAGGCTGCCTAAACACGCACACACACTGGAAGTCAGACACTGGAATAAGTTTCTGAGTGACAGAGTGAGGGCTGTGCATAGGTGCCTTGTTGATTTTTTTTGTGGGAACGAAAAAAATGCCTTGAACGTTAAAGTGTCACGCCCTGATCTGTTTCACCTGTCCTTGTACTTTTCTCCACCCCCTCCAGGTGTTGCCCATCTTCCTCATTATCCCCTGGGTAATTGTACCTGTGTTTTCTGTCTGTCTGTGCCAGTTCGTCTTGTTTTTTCAAGTCAACCAGCGTTTTCTCAACTCCTGTTTTTCCCCAGTCTCTCTTTTTCTCGTCCTCCTGGTTTTGACCCTTGCCTGTCCTGACTCTGCAGCCTGCCTGACTGACCACTCTGCCTGCCCCTGACCCTGAGCCTGCCTGCCGTCCTGTACCTTTGCCGCTAGACTGGATTGTCGACCCCTGCCTTCCTTGACCTGTCGTTTGCCTGCCCCTGTTGTTTCAATTAACATTGTTACTTCAACACAGCCTGAAACCTGATCAAAATAACATTATTATCCGGTTCCCATACTTTTAAAATAACGGTTATAATATAGTTCCTCCAAAAATCTGTTCCATGAACCAGTTCCAACCCCTGGTACTCACACATAGATACACACACGTCCTCTCATGAGGTGAGACCAAATCTATCAATATGTTTATCTCATCCATAGCCATTCAACCTGACACCATGAAATATGAAAAATACATAACTCACTCATTATTGGCAGTACACTGAGGCCCTTCTTGCATTCCTCTTGGCAGATACAACAATGTAAGACTTAGCCTCACTAACTCAGTGACCGAGTGACCGTTCGACCTTAAGCAGGCTATACATCATGTCATCCATTATAATAAGCTCCAACAGGATGGCCTTCTTGGGCACAGTGTACTCAGAAACAGCTTGGGTGTAACAGTTGACCTGGAGCTGGTTTAGGTGCTTAACCAATTAGCAGTTAAAGGATGGGTCAGAGCATTGACTCAACCCTAATCTGTGGCGGTGGGAGCTTTCTGATAGGGTGCTAATCCAGCCAGCACCAGGTCAGTTGAGGTTCAGACAGATATAGAAAAAGGGTTTGGGAGACAGATAAAGGGTTACTAGTGTTAGTAGTGATACAGTAGTGTACATTTGTAGACATTTAGACTTTCCACACATGTGGAAACAATGGGGCACCATTAAAACAAAAGGTTCTTTCACTGAGAGAAAATGATGAAATACATGAAATACAGGAACAAAGCTACCGATGGCTGTTTGTTTTCCTGCTTATTCACTGTGCCAACAATAACAAGAGAGTTTACACACATCAAACACTGTTTAGCGCCACATGGCTCACCCATCACACTGCATAGTGTTGAAAATAGCCTGGACACACGCACGCACGCACACACGCACGCACGCACTAATGACACAAACCATTAACTCAGACAAACAGTATCGACATCATTAAAACACAACACGGGTAAGTTAGTGACAGCCTTGTCAATCTGTTTTCTCTGAAGTCTTATTCCATTTCCTGTTCCTCATGATGAAAGGTGCCAGAGCGGAGCAGCATAGCAACACAGCAGCATCATCCACAACAACATTGGGTCACCTCGTTCATCATTCACTGGGGCTCATTATCGCTAACGCTAACTAACAGTTTGGCTGGTGATGATGCACTCATTCAGGGGCCTCAGATCTCTGTTGCTCCCTGGTCCCTCTGGTTCTACTGAGTCTCTCCACTTATAGCCTTATACAGTACCTTTACCACAGAGATATAAATAATACATGTACAGATACAGGATTTTAATTTGATCACTCTTTTGTTGCAGAGAATTTTCTTGCACGGCAGTAAATGCAAACATGTAGTGTATTCAAATTTTTAAAAGGCTTCTAAAGTTTGTAATTTCCTGTCATGTCCTGACCAGTAAAAGGGGTTATTTGTTATTGTAGTTTGGTCAGGGCGTGGCAGGGGGTGTTTGTTTTGTGTGTTTCGGGGGTTTTTGGTTTATGTTCTATGTTTTCTATTTCTATGTGGGATTTCTAGTTTTTCTGTATCTGTTAGTTTTGGGAACAACCTCCAATTAGAAGCAGCTGGTTGTCGTTGCTTCTAATTGGAAGCCATATTTAAGTGGGTTTATTTTCTCTTGTGTTTGTGGGTGGTTCCATGTATAGTCTATGTACCTTACAGGACTGGTTTTCATTGTGGTTTTGTTCAGTGTTCATTTCTTTAATAAATCAAGAAGATGATTCACATCCCCGCTGCAGTTTGGTCCGATCATTACGACGCTTATGACATTTCCACTTTAAAATGTCAGATTTGATTTGATCCTGACTTTTATTAACCCCTACAAAAATGTCCATTAATTATAATCCACATAATAAGTAACATTTCCTGTTTGTGCAGTATTATTTTCATGCTGTAGTAAACTGGCTCAAATTAACCTGTTTAGGATAGGGGGCAGTATTTTCACGGCCGGATGAAAAAACGTACCCGATTTAAACTGGTTACTACTCTTGCCCAGAAACGAGAATATGCATATTATTAGTAGATTTGGATAGAAAACACTCTGAAATTTCTAAAACTGTTTGAATGGTGTCTGTGAGTATAACAGAACTCAGATGGCAGGCAAAAACCTGAGAAAATCAAAGCAGGAAGTGGAAAGTCTGAGAATTTGTAGTTCTTCTTTTGATTCTCTATCGAAACTACAGTATCTGTGGGGTTATGTTGCACTTTCTAAGGCTTCCATTGGCTGTCTAAAGCCTTCAGAAAGCGGATTGAGCCTTCTCCTGTCTCTGGGCAGAGTATAGTAGCTCAGTTTCTGAGTGGTCTGCCTGAGGACAAAGGGATTGGATATGCGCATTCCCGCGAGAACGCTGTTTTTTCTTTTCCTCCTTGAATGAATACACTATTGTCCGGTTGGAATATTATCGCAATTTTACGATAAAAATACCATAAAAATGTATTTTAAACAGCGTTTGACATGATTCTAAGTACGGTAATGGAACATTTTGACTTTTTGTGTCTCGAAATGTGCTCGCGTGTTACCCTTTGGATAGTGACCTTAACGCACAAACAAGGTATTTGGACATAAATATGGATTATTTGGAACAAAAACAACATTTCTTGTGGAAGTAGCAGTCCTGGGAGTGCATTCTGACGAAGATCAGCAAAGGTAACACAATATTTCTAATACTAATTCTGAGTTTAGTTTGCGCCGAACTTGGCGGGTGTCAAAATAGCTCACCGTGATGGCGAGCTATGTACTCAGAATATTGAAAAATGTGCTTTCGCCGAAAAGCTATTTTAAAATCTGACACAGCGATTGCATAAAGGTGTTCTGTATCTATAATTCTTAAAATAATTATTATGAATTTTGTCAACGTTTATGATGAGTATTTTTGTAAATTCACTGGAAGTTTTTGGTGGGAATACATTTTCTGAACATCACACGCCAATGTAAAAAGCTGTTTTTGGATATAAATATGAACTTGATTGAACAAAACATACATGTATTGTATAACATAATGTCCTAGGAGTGTCATCTGATGAAGATCATCAAAGGTTAGTGCTTCATTTAGCTCTGTTTTGGGTTTTATTGACATATATGTTTGCTTGAAAATGGCTATGTGATTATTTTGGTCTATGTACTCTCCTAACATAATCTAATGTTTTGCTTTCGCTGTAAAGCCTTTTTGAAATCGGACAATGTGGTTAGATTAACGAGTCTTATCTTTAAAATGGTGTAAAATAGTTGATTGTTTGAGAAAATTGAATTGTGGTATTTTAGTTGTTTTTGTATTTCGCGCCATGCGATTCCATTGGCTGTTGGCTAGGGGTTCCACAGGCGGAACGGATCCTACATCTGATAGTGTTCATTCTAATTTACCCTGGGTTTGTATAAAGGGAATCAATGATTCACCAACACTGTGGATCACATCAGACATTCCTCTGTGCTCTGCAGCATCTACCTGATGTGCTGATGATCAACTATCACTATGTCAATCTCCTGTAATTGGGATCTCTGGTAAGACTAGATTAGACTGGTTATGCTATAAATCCTTTGTCTGTGAAACTCACTGTATGCAGTGTCCGATCAGTGAGCAAAAAAAGGTTCTGTCAACACAGCTGCCAGTGCTAATACAATCCACGATAAAGGAGACATGCCAAATGGCTAGTCATGGGTTATGTACATGGTTTGGCAGTCAGTAAATGTAATTTTAAAAGTAAATCCACACCTTTCTCTGTACAGTTTCAACTGAAATTTTCCAACATGAACTGCTCTAGCTAGCTAACGTAAACTAACTCACTCTTGTACATCGTCTTGGTCCGTACAATTGACCTTATTTTAGCGCCCAAAAAACGTAATACTTCCAGATCAACTGTAATGTCAATACCATATTAAAGCACAATTTCTCCCCTTTCCAACAAAATCAATAACGAGACCTCCACGCTGCCCGTTTCTGTATGATTGAAGAAGGCAATGAGCTCCGTCAGCTCTTTTTAAAAATGGCGGGTGAGGAAACAAAACTAATGCGTGATAGTGAGAAGGAGAGATGTCGTGTGGGGAAACGGCTTTTTTTCACTCGATCTGTCCAACTTATCACCTTATCGCCTCTAAAATGTAAATAAAACACTGTAAAGAGTTTATATAATGTGTCATTACGTACCTATTTGAAGGTTTTTTAGAGCGGTGCTAAAGTGTTCTTCAGAAGTAAACAGCAGCTTTTGGGTGTCATGATCGCTTGCAGTGATGACGCAAAAAATGACTAGGTATCCCCCCTTACCCCGTGACTGTCCATTTCTTGTTTTTAAACGATGAGAGAAGTGCTACACCTGGTGGAGAGAGATTGTAAAACAGAAATATTTGCTTTATGTGTGCTGTACGTTACGGCATGACACGTCACGATGTAACGGAGGGTCAGTTTTCTCAACTTTTCTCCAATACTATAGATCCATTACCATGTCGATCAACGCTTGAATAGAAAAGTAGTTCACACCCAAGATTTTGAAGTCAACACAGTCTCTAAAGTCCCATTAGTTTTCTTTGCAGCCTCGTTTGAATGTCGTGGTTGCGCACATTTGTACGGAATGGGGTGAGTTTACGTTAGTTAGCTTGGTAAAACATGGTTAGCAAATAGGCAACATTTTGGCTTGCTAGCTAAATTGTACAACCAGCATTTTGTCTATATCAAAGCTGTTCCAATGACCAAATGTTTGGATAAACAAATAATTTATGAAAACATGATGTGATGTACAGAGCTGCCAACTCTCACACATTGTCCGTGAGACACACGCATTTGACCCTCTTCTCACGCTCTCACTGTACTCCTGTCATATCTCATGCATTGAAAAGTGCTGTTTTTGTTTTCCTAATTAGTCCATTGTATAGTCAGCTTTCAACTGTACTCCAAATCCATCTGAACCTCTATCTGTTATGTATGGAACAACGTCCTGTTTGCCGTACTGTATGTTGTTATGGTTTACAACAGTGTGCTGTTTTACAGATGAATGGGTTGTCAGAATGAGCGGCACATGTCATTAAACAACAGAGTGATGTACAATGTGAAACTGTGCAGATGTGCGTTCTTTCACAGCTATGCTAGATATAACATTGGCGACGAAGATGGCTGAATTCAGCTTACCACCATCAGCACCATTCTTCGCCGTGCCTGGGAACCTCCAGTCCCGTGGAATAACTGTCTTGAAAGTTTTAACACTTTGTCACGCCCTGACCGTGGAGAGCCCTCGGGGTTCTCTGTGGTATAATAGGTCAGAGCGTGACTAGGGGGGTTTCTAGATAGTATATTTCTATGTTGGTGTATGAGCATGGTTCCCAATTGGAGGCAGCTGATAATCGTTGCCTCTAATTGGGGATCATACTTAGTGTGTTCCTTTTCCCACCTGCGATGTGGGATATTGTTTTCTTTTGTATATGTGCTTATGTGCGCTACGTATTTCACATCGTTATATCTTTGTTGTTTTGAGAAGTTTCACTATTATTAAAATGTGGAACTCTACTCACGCTGCGCCTTGGTCCAATTATTTATATGACAGTCGTGACACACTTATCTCGAAGCTATGGACTTCTCTATAATCTCCGACAAGCGGAGGACAGCACAGCTCCATCACTGCCTAGGTACAGAGGGACAGAGGAGTGCTTGTATCGGCTCCTACATTGACCGCTGCAGTCAGCTTCCTATGGGACGAGATCATCAGGGATCAGCTAATAAAGGGGACGTTATGTGAAAAGATAAGGGAGAAACTGCTTTTGGAATTGGATAATTTACAACTTGGAGCTATTAAAATAGCACTCCAGGTTGAAGCGGCGTTGGAATGCTCTACTATGCTAACAGACAGCTCTGCAGCATACACTCAGCAGCCCCCAGCCATTCTCACACAGCAGCTTCAGCTCGAGCAGGCGCACTACAACGATCACGCGCTGCGCACGGCCTCCCACGTGGATAGCTGCATGGACACAGACACCGGCATGCCCGTGCAGCAGGCACACAGACAAACAAACATAAGTAGCTGTGGCAACTGTGGGGCTAGCTCTCACAATTCAAGGGCTTCAAACTGCCCAGCCCATGGGAAAATATGCAAGAACTGTTCAAAATACAATCACTTTGCTAAAGTGTGGTCTGCCCCAGCTACTAGCTCTACCCAGAACATGCCCTTATTTTCATCTCACTCTCAACATGAACACACTGAAATCCGAAGCGCCTCCACTAACCATGTGTCATTCAAGACATGCACTGTGTAGCTGGGCAAGGTGGGTTTGCATTTGCTACTGGATACTGGCGTTGCGGTGTCGTTGCGCAACCTTGCCACTTACTACAAGTTTTTCAGTCACCTACCACTCCACAGCCCTCCACTGCCCTATGTGGGTGTGGTAGATCAAAGATAGACATTGCAGGCACCCTCCAGGTCCCAGTGCACTACAGCGCCAAGCATCTGCCATCATTCACATTTAACGTTGCAAAGCGGGTGCCAACCTCCTGGGCCTCGACCTCTTCCCAGGCTTGGGGTTCACACTGAGAGATGACCCCTGGATTTCAAACTTGGTCAACGCAACCAAAAAGTCAGGTGGAATCCGGACCAGTGTGGATCTCCGTGCTGTGAACAAGGCTGTTGTCCTGGATAAGTCTCCCTTGCCTACAGCTGAGGAGCTGAGCGTACAATTTCATGGCTCCCCGGTCTTCACGAAGCTCGACCTGTGTCAGGGTTATCTTCAGGTGCCCCTCCACCCAGCCAGCAGAGACCTCACAGCCATTGTCACACATGCTGGTGTGTTCAGATACACACATATACCTTTTGGACTTAGCTCCACCCCCAGCTGCTTCCAGAATGTGATGAGCACCATCCTCGCCGGAATACCCGGAGTGGCAGTCTATCTGGATGACATCGTAGTCCACGGCCCTGATCTCCACATCCATCATCATTGACTCCACAGAGTATTCAGTGCTCTTCTGCGGAACAACCTGACCCTGAACGGTGGAAATGCAACTTTGCTGTTCCAGCCGTTGAGTTTGTGGGGTTCCACCTGTTGGCCAAAGGGATTGCCCCACTCATGTCGAACATTGAAGCTGTCCTCCGCATCCCGCAACCGACCTCAGCTTCTCAGGTGGCCTCATTCTTGGGCATGACAGCCTACTACCTCGGGTTTCTGCCCCACTGCTCTCAGACCGCACTGACAAAGAGCAGTATGGTAATGATGTTTTATGTACAATGTTGTCAACAAAATTGCTGTTACTCCAGTCCCTATTGCAGAATGCAGCCTTTTGACAGCATGTACTGTCAAAAGGTAAGTAAATCGATTTAGCCAACATTTCCATTAGTCCCCTCATTTGGTGATTGGCATTTAAGCTAAAAGCCATTTTATGCTTGATCCGTAATGTGGTCGGAGGCTCCGTATGGAGGGTGAGATGCGATTGTGGAGCCTCTGGAGTCATGCAGAGGCCAAAGTGAGCTCCGTACCGCATCGCCGTGCCCCTCCCAAATTTTGTAACAATGAGGAGGGCTCCTTATAGCTCAGTATACTGTAGCTCTGCATTGACATGATTGGTTGACAGTAGGTTGGGGCGGGAGGTCCTGTATAAACACTAACTCACTTCCTTGACAACTTCCTTCACAACAGCTCTTCTCAACAGCTCTGCGCTGCTCCGCAAACCACAAGAAGTATGAATGCCCTGACTTCTGCAGAGGCGGTATCACCATAAATTCTGCACGGCCGAAGCAGACGCCAGATTGACCATGCAGTGCTTTTTAGGCTGTGACAACAAAAAAGCAGCCGACAGACCTACAGTATGTTTTAGCAGGGAAGTTGGTAGGGTGACCTGATTTGGAACTATGAAAATAATTTTGTCTGTGAACCAGCCCTATTTTAAAGAGATAGTTCACCCAAATGACAAAATACTAAATGTTTGTGTCCTTACCTTGAAAGCAGTCTATGGACAAGGCGACTGCACTATATGATTAAGTTACACACTTACACCAACCATTAACATAAAAATGTCCTGTGTAGAGCCTTGGAGTAGTGGTAACACTACAACTTTCCACCTGAGAAGGGCTTCCCGAGAGGTGCATCGGAGACCCATGTGGCGGTGCACAGTTGCTCCAGTGTCATCCGGGTTAGGGGGGGGGGGTTGGCCAGCCGGGATGTCCTCGTCCCATCACGCTCAAGCAACTTCTTGTGGCGAGCCGGGTGCCTGCAAGCTGACATCGGTCACCAAATGTACGGTGATTCCTCCAACACATTGGTACGGCTGGCTTCCGGGTTAAGCAAGCAGTGTGTTAAAAAGCAGTGCGGCTTGGCAGGGTCATGTTTTGGTAGACTCATGGCTCTCGACCTTCACCTCTCCCAGTCCGTAACGATGGGACAAGACTGTAACTACCAATTGGGTATCATGAAATTGGGGAGAAAAGGGGTAAAAAATCTTTGCTGACCCATGACACTCATTCAGAACAGATCCCTTTCTTGATTATAGACACCCCCACGTACGTCATTGTTTTAGGTCTCCCCTGGTTGAGTTTGCATAACCCGGTTATTTCCTGGTCCGAGAGGAGACTTTTGGGTTGGTCGCAGGAGTGTCAGGGGAGGTGTCTCACATTGTCTGTCAACACCACTACGGTGGAAAGTCCAGACTGTGCTCCTAAAGTGGATTTACCAGAGGAGTACCAGGATCTGCACCGAGTTATCTCAAAGACCCAGGCTACATGCCTGCCTTCTCTTCGCCCCTGGGACTGTGCCATTGACCTGTTGTCTGACGCAGCCCTCCCGACAGGACATGTCTATACCGTCTCCTATGCGGAGACCGAGGCCATGGAGACAGGAGAGTCTCCAGCAGAGTTTTTTCCACCCCTCTAAGTCACCAGCCTCCTCAAGCTTATTTTTTGTCAAGAAGAAAGATGGGGGACTGCGCTCCTGCATTGATCATCAAACACTGAACAAGGCCACCGTCAAGTTCAGCTATCCTTTACCTCTCATCGAACAAATGCACGGGGCACAGTACTTCATGAAGCTGGACTTGAGGAGCACCTGCAATTTGGTGCGCATTCATGCAGGCGATGAATGGAAGACTGCTTTTTCCATGACCACGGGTAATTTGAGTATCTCGTAATGCCCTTTGGCCTGTATAATGCTCCTTCAGTCTTCCAGGCCATCATCAACTAAGTGTTTCGGGACATGCTGGGATGGGGCGTAGTGGTTTATATAGACAACATGTTGGTCTATTCTGATCCCATAGTGCCGTGGCCCTCAGGTCACCTCACGGGTATGGAAGGCGTTCATGGAACGCCTAGGGGTCACGGTCAGTCTCACCTCTGGGTATCGGCCTCAAGCAAATGGGCAGGTGGAGAGGGCCAACCAGGAGGTGGGCAGGTTCCTGCAGTGTTACTGTCAAGATCGGCCTTGGGAGTGGGTAGATTTTCTACCTTGGGGGGAGTACGTGCAGAATTCCCTCCGCCACTCCTCCAATAACCTCACTCCTTTCCAGTGTGTGTTGGGGTATCAGCCGGTTCTGGCACCTTGGCATCCGAGCCAGACCGAGGCTCCTGTGGTGGACGAGTGGTTTCGGGGCACTGAGGAGATTTGGAACGCAACGCACACTCGTCTCCAGCGCACCGTGAGGCGCCTGTTTTCTCCCCAGGCGACTGGCTCTGGCTCTCCACCCGGAACCTGCCCCTCCACCGGCCCCGCCGGAAGCTGAGCCCGCGGTTTGTGGGGCCGTTTATAGTCCTGAGGAGGTTTAATGAGGTAACGTACCATTTACAACTCCCTGTTGATTACCGCATTAACCCGACCTTTCATGTATCTCTCCTCAGGCCAGTGGTGCCTTGTGTCCTCACTGGACCCAGTGATGCCCCGCCTCCTCCTCTGGACATCGAGGGAGGTCCGGCGTACTCGGTCCAGGAGGTCCTGGATTCGAGGCGTCGGGGGGGCGTCCCCAGTACCTCATCGACTGGGAGGAGTCCGGCCCAGAAGAGCGGTGCTGGGTTCCTGCGGTGGACATCCTGGACGCTTCGCTGACCAGGGATTTTCACCGTTGGCGCCCAGACCAATCCGCACCGCGCCCCTGTGGTTGTCCCCGGGGCCGGTGTCGTCCCGCTGCTAGTGCAGCGCGTTGGGGGGGGGGGCTTTCTAGGCTTCACTGAATGGGATTCATTATCATCAACCCCGGACTGTCTTGTCTGATTACACACACCTGGTTCCCATTTCCCCTGATTAGTATGTTATATATGTGCCCTCTGTCTTTGTTGGTTATTGCTCCTATGTCCATTGGTGGTGTGAGTACCTAGGCGTTGGTTCAGCTGTTATGCTGCATGCTTTATACTAGCTTTAAGCACCAGCTGTCAGAGCAGCTCACAGATCACTGCACCTGTACATAGCCCATCTATAATTTAGCCCAAACAACTACCTCTTCCCCTACTGTATTTATTTATTTTATTTATTTTGCTCCTTTGCACCCCAGTATGTATTTCTACTTTGCACTTTCTTCTATTACAAATCTACCATTCCAGTGTTTTACTTGCTATATTGTATTTACTTTGCCACCATGGCCTTTTTTGCCTTTACCTCCCTTATCTCACCTCATTTGCTCACATTGTATATAGACTTATTTTTCTACTATATTATTGACTGTATGTTTGTTTTACTCCATGTGTAACTCCGTGTTGTTGTATGTTGTCGAACTGCTTTGCTTTATCTTGGCCAGGTCGCAATTGGTTAAATAAAGGTGAAATAAAAAATGTAAACATTTAAAAAAAATCTGTTGTGTATTATGGGTATCATCCTGTGTCGTTCAAAGAGGTTTACCCTCACTCTTTTGTTTGGATACAGCCCAGTGTTTTTGTACATGTGTTTGTTTTGGGTGTATTAAAAACCCCTATTGTGTATTCCTGATCCTGTTTCCAAATACTTTATACCAGTGTGACACCACTTCAGTTAAACCCTCTGTCATGGGGCCTACAAAACTCAAATGAAAATCCCAAATAAAATGGTTCACTTTCAGTCATTAGATGAAACAAGCTGTTAATTACATACAGTATATGTCTGGTTTAGGTATTTAATATGAGTCTTATGTATCCCTTACCACTGACAGTTTAAATAAAGTGTAACCCAGCTGTAGTGTCTCTACGTTCTCCACACCTCCTAATACACTCCCCTTTGGACTCTCTTTTCAAGGGACATGTTTTTGCTTTTACAAGCAACAGCTATTTCCAACAGCTTCCGTTGGTAACCTTCTTGTTCCATGTCTACATGGGCCTTTAGAGTACTCTGACAGAGAACAGTGGAGATTACACTTTTTGGCAGTGACCATTTCAGCCTGACTCAGGCACCCATGTGGAAGGTGTGGAGACACAGACACCTCTGTCTGCTCTGCACGCACGCACCCACGCATGCACGCACGCACGCACCCACCCACGCATGCACACACACACACACACACACACACACACACACACACACACACACACACACACACACACACACACACACACACACACACACACACACACACCGACACATAGAGCTAGTCTTTAAGTGCCAGACAATTGTTTTCTCCATTATCTTAAATGAGAAAAGGATAAGCTCTTTTAATGAATTAGTGCTTATAGACTGTGGCTCTCCTCTAATGATTAAAGGTCTGAACGAGCAATCATAATGTAATCTTCTCACAGTGTATAACATTAGAGCAGAATCACCCCTCTGGAATTTAGCTATGACATTCTACGAGCTAGCTCCTGTTGCTTATTGCCATATAATAACATTTGATACATTGAACTTGAGGAAGATGAATTAGGCTAACATCTTTCTTTGTACTGCATAAAATAAAAATTGCTTTTGAATTTGTTTGTGCAAACCAAGTTTTTAGTTATGGCAGGTTTATCTTGAGTGAGGTGACCTTTTCGAATTTACAGCAAACAAAAAATAACTGCTTGAGAAAAACAGCATTCTGCTGCCAGAGGCTCTTATCTTTTAATTTGAGCATTTTCTTTATCTCTCTTCCCCCCAATCACGGGCTTCTGCATGAACACTCAGCATTGCTGTGTGAGTGCCCTTCAGCGTATGAAAAGTGAAATATGAACTCATATTTTATCAGTGAAATGGGACAGAATTCTGAAAGTTTTACTACAGATTGTGCATACAAAGGAGACAAATACAACTCTCGAGTGACTTTGGAGGCAGAATAAGAATATCCTCTTAGGTGAGAAGAAAGGACATTAGATTGAAAATAATTACAATATACAAGCTAGCTTTTTAGTGAAGGTCTGGGATATGTACAGCAACAGGAAAGGGTACTTGAAAAAGTGGTAGCAGAAACCAATGGCACGCCAGAGCATTAAATCTAGGGATTAATCAGGATGGGTATACTGCAACCTCAGCTAAAGACTGTTCAGATAGAAAAGCATAGCGTAAACCAGACATTACCATCTGTTACGTAGAAAAGGAGATTCACACCCGCTCTGTGCATCACATTTCTATCTGCCACCCTCCTAAATGTTCCATCTCACTGAATTAGCCTCTGGTACCAATGGCAGGCAGCTCCGCTGCCACTGCTTCAGATTAGGGTTAATTTGCTCCCAGCAGGGTCTTCAATTACCAATGATTAAAACCCCTTTGGTGAGTTGCTTTAAGAGAGGAGAGCCCAGAACAACACGACAGACTGCAGATGGAGATCGGGAGTGGCTGTGTCAGCACATTAACTGAAGAGAGAAGTTCTCTCTAATGCAGACAGGTGTTCAAATAGAATGTATATATTTTAAATACTTTAGCAGTGATTATATAGAATTCCAGGCTAAATCGAACCAATAGAATAGTCCCAAAAGTGCAAACCCCCCAAAACGTACTTGTTTTGTACATGGCAAGACTAGGGTTGCAAAATTCCGGTAACATTCCCTAAATTCCCAGAAATCCCCGTTGGAAGATTCCCAGAATTAGAAAGGAATAAGCAGGAAATCCAGAATCCTCCGACCAGGACATCTGGAAAACCTGGAAATTTTGGGAATGTTATCGGAATTTTGCAACCCCAGACAAGACTTTCAGGTCCTACCACCTAAACAATCATGCTGTTGTGTAACAGGAACACTGTTGCAGTAAAAGCCAATGGTCTCTGTAGCCTGATAGACCAAGGCAGCCATAAATACATAAACCAGGACACAGCAACTATATTTGACCACAGGACACATCTCTATTGGTTTTGGGATCCAGAGAAAGCACAGGCGCACAGGGCCCATCCCCAGAGTCCTCCGTTTGTGTCTGTGCATTTATCTCATTCTAGCTCTCATCTCCAGGAGAAACCACAGTGCCAAACACACTAATGGACTAAGCTTAACAGGTCATCATATTCAATACAGGATATGTACAGCAGGGCATAGAAATGCTGTCATATTCACATATCTAACAAACAGCATCTGTTAAATCTTTCACCCTTTCTTTCTCTATCTCTGTCCTTTATCTGAGTCAAATCTTATTTTCCATCTCTCTCTCTCTCTTCTGTATCCCATTCCCACTTTCCCTCAAACCTTAATCCCTCTCTACCTCCTTCCCTCTTACCCCTCCCTCCCTCTCTGCCCTCTTCTGATCTCACTGTATGTTTGACACCTCTGTTGTCACACACTCCAGGATGCTGCTAACAGGTGCTCTCTGCATGCATTTGCATTAATACTACACACACCATACCTTTCATGACACCCCCATGACTCCCTCATGTTTGCAGTCTCTTTGTGGAAATGTACATACATATTTTTTACATACTTAAAACTCCCTTTGCCTAGTTCTAATTCAGTAGGCAGAGCTTGTCATGTTGTGTTCACTTCAGCAGTGTGCCGGAGCCAAGATCTGATTCAGAGAGGAGGACAGTTAGCCAGGTGGTACATATCGTTCACAAGTCACACATTTCATTTCCACAAGCAGATAAACAATCACACACACACTCACGCACGCACGCACACACACACACACTTTCTCCATATCCTTGTGTGTACCTGTGTGTGACCCTGTAAGGTTGGATTTGTCCACAGATGTCCACAGAAGCACCGGAGAGGGAAATGGAACAGCAGCAACATACACACAAATACACACAAATGCACACACGTACAGGCACAGGCACGCACACACACATGCACGAACACACACACAAACCAGAGAGTTAGAGTTCTCCCTGTGGTCTGAAACTCCACCGATTCCTCTCTCCATGTGATGTTTGACTGGATACAGCAAGCTGTAAAGAGATGTGGAAGTATCCTCCATCTAAGTAAAGCTAAATAAATTATCTGTAATTTGACTTGTAAATTAGACGTCTATCCCCCGTTAAATGAAGATGAATGCAGAGGAACCATTAGAGTTGAAACTGTACCATAAATCAGTGTTAAAAATGATTAACTGGACAGTCAGTGTGTGTGTGTGTGTGTGTGTGTGTGTGTGTGTGTGTGTGTGTGTGTGTGTGTGTGTGTGTGTGTGTGTGTGTGTGTAATGCATATGTAAATTGAGCATGCATTTGTGTTACAGTAAGTGTGTGTGTGTGTCCCCGCTCCTCGTTCCCCGGTGTGGCATGTGATGTTTTTCTAATTACTCTGAAAAATGAGTGAGAGCGTCTCCGTTGGACTGTGACACCAACTCCGTCGCCACGACGCCCCACATACATCACGTTAATTGGCTCAAATAGCTTTAATATACCACCATGTTGCCTTCATGGATCACTGGTGTCGCCTTCTGAAAATCAAAACAGGGACAACACGGGGAGAAAAAGAACGTTCAATAAGCGGCCAAATGAATGTGGTATTTAAGCTTGAATCTGTTTATTATCTAGTGGCGGTGAGAGAAGTAATTGGCGGTAAGTGAGAGAACATTAGGTTGGGTGTTGCTGTTTCTGATGCATATTCATTGTTTTTCTCACTGGGGCCGCACACATCCACACACACACAGACACACACACACGCATAAACACATATGCACACAGACACGCACACACACGTTTGCATGCCTGTCCAAATGTCTCTGTAATTACAGCTAGGCCTGACACCTCACTATGGGATGGAGGGATGAAAGGAGGGAGGGAAAGAGGGAGGGTGGAAGGTTGACGTGGAAGGCCAGTGTGGATATCAATGATATTCATGGAAGCACATAATCTTCGCTCATAGCCCTGGACGAGTGGACATCAGTGAAAGTACTATACTCCGGTTCCTTTACAGCCTAAAACGTTCATTAGTATCTTAGTCTTTGACACATTCCTCAATAGTAATCAATCTGACATAAATGTCATACAACGACAGAAAGCAGAGATACATCTGTATTTCCAATCAATAGCAACATGATATCCTGTATCCTCTATCTCCATACATTTTGTTTCAGACACCTATAGTTGTATGTAAGATCCAATACCTACGTATATTTCCTTTTGGAGAGTCACCACCATGTTCTATGTTACCTCTAAGTGTATGGTAGATAACTAACAATAGAGGTTTAATGGGGTTGACTGTAGGGTGTCCTTGTATTCCTCTGGGTTCTAAAGGCAGGAAGGACCCTCTTCCTACATACTGAACCCTTATGGGAACAGAGACAGAGAGTAGGCCGGATGAGGGGTGCCTGTCTGCCATTTCTACAATAGAAAAGAAAAGCCAAAAGTTTTTTTCTAGGCTGTGTAAATACTGCAATGCAGGTGTAAATTAATCCAGCCTGTATTCTGTCTGTGGTGGATACTATAAATCCATGTAAATCAACTGCACCTGTCCTCTACGTCCTTGATAAGCCATCTGGGGAGATTTCTCATAATTTCATTGGGCTTGTGTTTGTGTGTGTGTAAACATCCTCGCCACCAAGTGAGTAATACAGGCGGTCCTCGGTCTCTCTCTGTCTCTCTCTTTCTCTCTCTCCCTCCATTTTTCTCTCTCTCCCTCCCCTTTTCTCTCTCTCCCTTTTTCTCTCCCTCCCTCCCTTTCTCTCTCTCTCTCTTTCTCTCTCTCTCGCTCTACTCTTTCTCCCTTTCTCTCTCTCTACACTCTTTTTCTCTCTCTACACTCTCTTTCTCTCTCTACACTCTCTCTCTCTCTCTCCACCTCTCTCTACCTCTCTCTCTCTTTCTCTACCTCTCCCTCTCTCTCTTTCTCCAGATGTCATTTGATAAAGCAGCTGTGGAAGAGATTTCTCTTAGTTTCATTGCATTCTTTTTCCCCCAAACGATAAACCGTCAGGAACGATAAACATGGCTTCTTAGAGACTCGCATTACATTAAACCCGTCTCGCGTCATCCAGATTTGACCATGTCTAAAAAAATAAACCCTTGCTTTGGGTTTCTGCTGCTTTATCAAAGTATTGCAGCTGCTTGTATTCAAAGGCACGGCTGCCCTGCTGTGTGTGCGCGCACACATGCAAATGTCTTGTGGTGCATGTGTCATTCTGTGAAGAAAAACCCAGCTGGCAGAAGGGAGCATGCACTTAGTTTCAACTCCACAGCCAAGAAGCCTGTCTGACAGCCGCGTCCCCAACCATCGCCCAGTCTATTCCTTGAGTTTAGCATAAACACGGCTGTGTGTGTGTGCGATGGAATGGGACGCAGGCTGTAAACAGTGGGGACAGGAGTCTGCTGATCCACGGTCCCGCTCCAGCTAAGGGACGCGGTGTTGGGAGGATGCCCAAATATGAGCTTGCGAGCCTGGGGAGAGAGAGAGGCGGTACTGTGTGTCTCCACTGGGTGTTGATCCTGCAGTCAAAGATAAGCAAGAATCCTATTCATCTTCATTGATGTAGCCATACAATATAATCTACATCCAGTACATAAACAGGCCGGTATGTGTGTGTTTGTATACTCTAGGTGAATTATTGTTATTATTCAGTTGGCTTTCTTCCCAATGTTTCTTTCCACAAGATCGGGAGAAGATAACTTCAACAGCAAGCATGTGGTAGAAAAATAATCCTTTGTAATTGCTTATATAAAAAGTAATAAACGGAGAACATTGTAGAGGAGGCATTGCTAGACTAGCTAACGGTGCGAATCTGTGTGGTAAAGTTAATAGCCTTAACCAGAGCTAGCATGGCGATGATGGTTGCTGACTGGTGTATAGGTCCATATTGAGCTTGCGTTAGTAGAGGCTGTGCCCTTGCAGTCCGTTTACATTAAGGCCAGTGAGAACGTCAACCAGCCCGATGGGAGGTTAAAACATCTAGACATCTCTGCAGGCACACAATAGCACATGCTTGTACACACATAAACACACGTTAGAAAAAAATAAAGATATGTATGCCAGGCAAATTGTCCATACATCTAGCATACAAATATCTTATTGATGATACAGTGTAGATTATTCCTAAGACTTTGATGAATTATAAATATACCTGGGCAATCGTAAGGAATAACACTCAAAATCCATATAAAACCATTTTACAGTAAGCTACATCACATTTTTCCGGCAGCACAGCACAGAATTACGTGCACTCTCCTTGAGTTTACTGTTTACTGAAACCCTTCTAAAATGACCTGTTGTCTGATGCTCAACCGAAATAGCCAAGCTAGCAGAGGCCCTAAGTGAACGGTGGCATGCAACCAAGTCTGGCAGAGCCATCAGGAAGACCATTTCTCTCCAGGAGAGGGTTAGAGGAGAGGAACAGGTGCATTCATGCATCACTGTTATTTATTCAAGTGTTATTCCCCAGAGAATATTCTCTATCTCCATCCACTTCTAGCCTTGTACCAGCCTGCGCACGCATGAGGAAAATAATCACACATTCTAAATATTTTTCCACACACATTATACAATTATACAATTTCAATTGCTGCTCCCTATTTAAGCATGAACAGGTCTGTCCTCTGCTAGAGAGATGAATCAGTTAAGTGTTCATGGTCTAATTCCTGGAGAGACCTGACATGCACTGTATCTTTATGGCATCATCTACAGTACCTATCCCATAATCCTGTTGTAGGGGTCACTCCGGATGGGGCTGTTTTTAAATGTACTGTTTGACATCATACGCACATTATACCCTTGATCTTGAGCCAGGGTGGCCTCTGTGAGGTACTGATGAGATGACTTCAGCAGAACTCAGAGATAATCTGGATGAAACTGTCTGAGGAAACAGGATGCGTTCATGGAGTGGCAGATAACACAGACCTTAACTAGGCTTTATCTGCATGGAACTTCCAAACAAATAAACATATTTACATTATAGATCAACAAGGGGTTGAAACTTGCAGAAAGCCCAATGAGGTGGCATTACTGACCAGGCAGATGACGTCTTCCCTCAGGGCATTGTACCTACAGCTTGCCATCCTAACCGCCTAACCGCCATCTCCCCAAACAAGGTCGCCCTTTCATCACGCAACGTCCAAAACAAAACGGTACGTAAACAGTCTCTCTGTTAACATACCGGATTAGGTAAAAGACCAGAGCAGCTTTTTATACTGTAGAGACTGTTTTATCTGCAAGCAGTGAAACATGTCATTTTTTATATTCACCACACTGAATCAAGCTGGAATGTAAATCCACTGAAACCTTTTCCTCAAAACACATGGTAGAGAAAGGTTAGAGGGGGAACACAACAACAGCTAAATGCCTGCTTGGCTTGGCTTGGCTTGCGGTCAGGGTCCAGTCGCTCTATATCTACGCAACATGAAGCACAAAGTGCTTATATACTTCAATGTAAACAGTTGGTCTCATGCTTTATATTAACCATGAACGTGAATGTCTCAGTATCAAACAGAGCTTTATATGGGAACCTAAACTTGTTCAAACAGCCATTTTAGGCAGTGGGCCTGTGTTCTGTTTGGGATTCCTTTACTACATTCGTCAGTAGTAGTGTTGAAAGATGTGTCTCTAGATGCAGTTTAGGAAACGTTTTTTACTTCAGCATTTCTGACTCAAAGCACTTTAGGGTTTAAACCTTGAGTGACCTTGTAGTTTGTGTACTCTCCCAAAAGGAAATAAGTGTTTTCCTGAAGGCTCAAAGCTCTTGGACAAGACACAGAGCCATCGTCAGGTCTCTGGAGGTCAGCTCAGTAATGTCTTTAGAATGTCGAGGAAGAGACTGATACACAGACCATCTGACCCTAGCATTTTAACCCCCCACACACAGACACACAGACTCAAAACCAACAAACAAACCACGTAAAAGTGTGCACTCTGAGCAGAGTGCCTCAAACTAGTTCACTCCAGTTTGTCCGACTTAGTGAAGGACTCATTACAAACCTTTAAATTAACAGAGACAGAGACCCAGTGCCCAGACCACAAACAGACTGGCACTCAGTCCCATGCAACCCACAGCCACAGGCCCAGAGACAGCAGCAGAGCAGCAGAGCCATCAGGACGCATCTCATCAATACTGTCCTCAGGTCAGCTAAGGAAACGCTCACAGTTTGATTACTGATCTGAGAGTACTACATTAGCAGAACAGCTACACACAGCATATACAGTAGTATCTGAGCATACTGACTTCAGGTCAGCTAGGGACACATAATACTGGGAGCAATACATTACTGTAGCACATTTACCTACACACTAAATATACAGCAGTATCTCAACAAACGGACTTCAGGTCAGTTTTGCCGGAGTCTGTAGAGTACACTGCAGTAAAGCTCACTGACCTGAGTTCAGCTGAGCCCGCCAGCATCACAACACTAAAACAGAGCAAGGCTCCCACTGTCAATAGCAGTCATACTAATCTCTATCACACTGTCACAACAAATCAGAACACATCCTTATTGCCTGACTCTGTCACTACATTTGTTTACTAAACTGAACCATGTCTGGCATGTGGTGGAGTGAGAGAGTAGTGTCTGTCTGTATATTAGTGTCTGTTGTTGTAGTGTTTCACTGTTAGCACTCTGAGAGAGAGAGAGAGAGAGAGAGAGAGAGAGAGAGAGAGAGAGAGAGAGAGAGAGAGAGAGAGAGAGAGAGAGAGGGTGGCTGGGTGGGTGGGTGGGTGGGTGGGAGAGAGTCCCATAAAGACTGTGCTGAGAGCAATACATGGAGTCCTTTATTCCAATCAATGACTGGATTAAGCTCAGAGAAAAAAGACAGAGCTGTGTATAATTGTTAGGGAAAATAAATAACATTATTGCTTAATGTCGTAACATAAACATCCTGGAGAGATGAAGGGAATTGCTACTACATTGGACACAAAGGATTTTCAGAAAGACATGACCTAAATGAATGTGATTACAGAGTGCAGTGTGGCATATAATATGAACTATCATAAAATATTAAGGCTTACTCCTTAGTCATTATTTGCCATGGGAAATGAATACATATTACGATAATTGTGCTATTAAACCAATGTTATTCTAACAGATGAGAACAGTTAGTTAGAGGCAAATGAGTCAGGGTTGCTCTGTTTACTTGACCCTGACGGTACTTGCAGTTAGTTGGCAGATGCAGGATCCTAAGGCTACGGCTGATGTTAGTGTGTGGACAGAGGGAGGAGGGAGGAGGGAGGAGGGAGAAGAGGAGGGGGATGGTTAGAATCTGAGCTGGCATCCCCTGCCCAAAAGACTATCTAGGCCATCAGAGTCTGGTGTACTAGTTAAACTGGTTTCACTAACGCACCCTATGACCTGGAGTGGTGACGAGGGAGTTATTCTAAACACGAAACATGGAGACACACAGTGGTGGTTGGTAGTGTGCAGATGTGTGTGTCTGTAGAGTCAGTGGATGTCAGAGTAGGCTACTCCTGTACATGAAAGAAAGTGTTTTCCAAAGGAGAGAAGCATTGGGTTACCTTTACATTACCTTTACCTTAACATTACCATTCGTGAGTTAGTTCGGGGGGGGGGGTTGCTGAACTTACTCACAAATGGACACATGAAACTTTGTATAATATATTTGCAAAGATCATTCCTTCTTACTGAGTTGTTGTCTTTTGGTTTTCAGCAGAATGAAATGCAGCTCTGCATCATGACATTAATGATCCCCCTGACTCTAGGTAGGTCCTAAATAACATGCAGAAATTCAAGCACGCATTAGCAGCACACTGTTATCATTAGCAGTTTAACCTAAACATAATGTTATCAACACTGGACTTCTGAACATAAGTCTATCGACACTGATGAATTGGACAGGCATCTAAAAAAACACTTCACCTGATCAAGTGATCGACAGTGACCCACACCCATCACTGGGAGTTATTTTCATACATGGGCTTGGCGGTTGGTGGGAGAGTCTATATAGGAGTATATTAACTGCATACTTTTGGGCTCCCGAGTGGCGCAGTGCTCTTAGCTACTGCATCTCAGTGCAAGAGGTGCACTGCAGTCCCTGGTTGGCCCAGTGTCATTAAGGTTTGGCTGGGGTAGGCCGTCATTGTAAAGAAGAATTTGTTCTTAACTGACTTGCCTAGTTAAAGTAAGGTTACATACTACTGACTTATGAAGCCTAGTATAAGCATCTGACAAGTCATGTATACTGCTGCATAGCTGAGACATGAGGCGTAGTATTAGCCTATTTCAGTCTCTACTTACAGACAGGGAGCCTGTCATTCCATTTGGGTTTTATGGGATTGGATGACAGAGCTTCTCATATAGATCACAACATCTTTTAACCCTTGTGTAGTCAACATTCTGTATACGCCCCTTGTCCTAAGGGTAAAAAAATTACCCGCCTTCACTAAACTGCTAAAATAAAGCAGCTTAATTGAATTTTAATCCCCAAATCAATTTTTAATAAAGAAAAAAGTTGTCATTCATCACAAACTTTGTAAATATCTGGGTTTTCCCTCCTCACAATGCAGAAAGACTGCATTTAATCAGTGGACACCACTCGTTTTTATTACAACACACCTGTCATAATTGTTTTCTTTAGAGGTTTATTATTATTATTGCTAAGTGTAAACATAACATTTTTTGTAATAAATAGCACTTGTATAACCTAAGAAAGTAGCAGAGATGTGCAGAAAGTAGTTTCAAATGCATTTTATTGAAGGGAAACAATGACAGTCTTGAACTTTTTTGGCAACATAGTGATATATTCTTATATTCCGTACAATGAGGAATTCAACTACCAAATACTAGTCTTCTCCCATTTTTTAACCATTGCCCCCACCCACAAGGTGTATAAACAACAACAATAAATAATTATAAAATAAGATAAGATACAAAACAAAAATGTGAAGAACATAAATCAATCAACTCTAATTAGCACATGTAGGACAGTATGCAAGTGTGTGTGCATGGACTTTGCAGATGTATTTCTCACATGTGCAGCACATGTGTTTATTTTACAGTCTTTCTTTGGGGGGCAGAATCGGCATCTCCTCCTCTTGCCTGCCCCAGCTACAGCCTCAGGTGGATAAGGACAAGATTCAGCCGCCTGAACAGCTTTCACAAGTGCTGCAGAGGCTACTGTGCGGGGGTGACGCTCCCTTCTTTGAATGTGTGGGGTTACAAGTGCCTTTCCCAGCTGCTCCAGGAACACCCTCCTCTTGTTCCTCTTATCAGGCATCCAGGTAGGGTTGATCTTGTTCCATATCACGAAGGCATTGTATGAGGACACATCATCCTCCTGCAGCTGTAAGTTCCAATCACCTTGTCAAGGTTGTCCACGCCTCCTTTGTTGTGGTTGTAGTCCAGGAGGATGGCTGGCTTCCTGTCCTCATGATCACTGAGGGGAGCCATTTTGTGCAGTGTACTCTGGAGGACCACATTCTTGTTCCTCTTTGGGAGGTAACAAACTAGAGTGGTGGTGTGGGTGAGGGTAAACTTTGACGAGAAGGCCTCTCTCCCTCTTGATGCGAGGAGTGCAGGGGGAGCTCAGGCTTGTTCTTTCTAACTGTGCCAACCATGGTCATCTTCCTCTTCAGGAGCTGCTGAGTTCAATCAGTAGCACACATAATCTCAATTTCTCGCATGTGTGTGTATATGTGTCTGTGGTTTTTGTGGTGTATAAATGATTTTCTAATTGCAGCGTCAAAAATGACCCTAAGACAATCTTTGTACTCTGGTGGTGTACAGCTTTCATGGAAATATGAACAAAGGCGATGTTTCACTTTTTCTAATGTTGGTGTCACAGGGAAAGTCATCAAATTTCAAGTTGAAAAAATTTAATTTAGGTGGTTTTCTCTGCTGTTAAACATAGTGGTGGGTCATTTTTTAGACAACACAAGGGTTAAGCAGACCTTGGTTCAAATACTATTTCAAATATCTCAATTACTTTCACATACATTTGAAATAAGTCCTCAGATATATTTTATTTGAAAAGACAAATAGTTGAATATTTTAATGTATTTGGAAATACACTTGGAAAGTATTTGAAATACTCAAATACACTGACTCAGAAACACCCCGTGCATTTAACCCAGGTATTTGAAAATAGGGCTCCAATGAGTAGTTCCGAAACTGGATTCTCAATGCTCATGACGCGATAGCAATGTTACTGTGCAACATAGACATTTTATGTTGATGTAGTGCCATCGGTTATGAATGTTTCAACCTCTGTGTTGAGAAGTCGTGTTTTTACCGTCAGTTCCGAGTTTCAAAGGACACCAAAACTTACACTTACTATGAGCCTTAACGTTGACCTGATATTGGCTCCACTAGACGTGGGAAAACAGTAAAATACAGTGCAGTCACGGACTCTGGAGCGATGTTTACAATCTGGGACAAAACACTGTACCATGGCTATGTATGGTAACTTATCTCGCTAACAGAAATTGGAAAGTCAGCACCTTGCCTAACCAACAAGCACCATGTTTCTCAACATTTTCAAGGTTGAGTCCAGCGGTCACGTGACATGTATCTGCTCTGTGATTGGACGAAATAGAGCGCAATATATCACCGTTTTTTAAAAGCAATTTCTAATCTTTTGAGTTAATGGTTCACACAGAGATATTTGTAGCTATTCAAAGTTTGGAAATTTGTATGCTACAAATGAGTGGGCATGTCAGTTCTGGAACCATAACCGTGGAAATAGGGACGAGGTCCGTCAGAGCCCTATAGTATTTGAAATAAGTATTCAAACATACTGTCAAATACAATTGGGCAGACTATTTGTTTTTTAAATAGCCATTCAAATACTCAAATAAAAGTACTTGTTTTGGGCTGTGTATTTGAAAATACTAAAATACATACAGTATACTCAAATATATACAGTATACTCAAATACACGTCTTTGAACACAGGTCTGCTTTGTTTTGATGTTCAATTCCCAACATACTGTATTTTGGGAGTGGTTTCAATGAGGGTGACATGCAATGACCCTCATCCTTCCCCTCTCTTGGGAGGACTGGGAGGGTGTGGTAGCCGTGACATGACCCCCCTTCCCTGTTCCAGTCTGGAGGTGTGGGACAGAGCCTGCTGCCCAATATAATGTCCCCTGGCTGGGGTAATTTACACCTCCAGTGAGGGCCAAGCCAGGACCAGGACCAGGCCTGAGGTGGCCATGTCACTGCCTGTCCAGAAATGACACCTCTCAGTCAGTGTTGGGATAAGCCCAGAGGCATCTCGCTATGGATGGACAGTGGTCAGAGATGGAAAGGAGGAGAGGAAGGTTAGGATTTAGTGAGAGGGAGTGAGAGAAGTAAAGAAAGAAAGACGATATCTGGCAGACAATGTGAGAACAAATTGCAAGAGATTAAGGGAAAAAGAGAGAGCGAGAGAGAGAGAGAGAGAAACAGAATGTGTAGAGGCGAGAGAGAGAGAGAGAGAGAGAGTGAGTGAGAGAGAGAGAGAGAGCGAGAGAGAGAGAGAGAGAGAGAGAGAGAGAGGTGAGGAGGTGCTAAGCCGTGGCAGAATTCCAAATGCACGGTGTCTCAGCCAGGAGAGGTGTCATGGTGCCATGACAGACACACAACATCACAACAACACTTCACTGCACTCAACTGCAGCCTGTCAGCCAGTAGCTTAGGGGCTTGATCAGACACACGAACACACACACACACACACACACACACACACACACACACACACACACACATACGCAATCTTTGTCACCCACACACACAACACACATGCTTCACAACACTCCAGGTGAAAATGGAGCTAACCTTTGAGAATACAGCAAGTCCTTGAGCTGAGAGACAGGCAAAACACTGCACATCTAAAGTTAGACTGTGACAATGTGGATGTACAGTAGGAAACAATAAGGCAAAGCATGCCTTCGGTACTGTATATTGACTATAAACATACTGTATCCCGGAAATGCCTGGTCTATCTGATTAGATCAAAGACTGTAACGATTGATCAGACAGCCAGATCCATCGGATGACAGAATTTATCGTAATGGTGATAAATGGGTGTTACTAGAAGGCATGTGACTGTGTCGAGAGAGTGTTTACTGTTAATTTCTGATTGTTTATTTTAGTTTTGTTAATAATCAATTTCACTTGCTTTGGCAATGTAAAACATTTTCCCATGCCAATAAAGCCCTTTGAATTGAGCGAAAGAGAGAGAGAGAGTAAGAGATAGAGCGAGAGACGAGAAAAAGAGAGACAAGAAAGAGAGAGAGTGAGAGAGAGAGAGAGAGAGAAAGAAACATACAAACAAGTATAGCGGGGTTCATGCTCAAAGGAAACAACAAAAGCTTTGCAGCATCATTAGAGGCAAAATAAAGACCCAAATATTTGTGTCTGATCAACAAAACGTGTCGAGTTCAAAAAGTGGGGTTTATCTCTGAGGCCATAATTACAGCAGCTACACCCTAGACATCTGTTCCTGTTACCTCCTTCAGTCCCAGCCCCAGCCTCTACCTCAATTAGCCTAGCACTCTTCCCAAAATAATACAAACACTCCTGACTGCTGCCTCACGTTACCATGGTAACCCCTCATGGCCAGGCCACTGAAGGGGCACTTGAAACAACCCCTGGCTGACACCCCATAATGAGCAGCTTTGAGCAGGGTGTGGGGTGGGAGGGGGGGGGGATGATGAGGGCATTGAAGGGTGGGAGACTGTCAACATAAATACCAGGGTTTGATGCTCCTTTTCAACTGGGAGGCTAACTCAATAGAGCAAATGTCATCAGGCACAGAGGACCGGCCTGTCTCTAAGTGTGTGTGTGTGTGTGTATGTGGAACTGGAAAGCATAACTGGTTGGGGATGTTTGTAACTGATTGGAAAACCTAAGCAAGTCTGGCCCTTCTCATATAAACTCTGCTTTTCCCTGTCTGAGTTAGCCCACACTGCATATTCCACGTCACAGAAAATCACAGAACCACATCCACATCATTGAATCTGATAGCATAGAGGTTTAGGCCAGCACTGTGTGGCTTCCTCTTCCATCAAGTGAGAGAGAGCGAGAGAGATACAGAGAGAGAGAGAGAGAGAGACAGAGAGAGAGAGAAAAAGAGAGACTGCGCGAGATGGAGAGAAAGAGAGGGAGACGGGAGATAGAGAGAGGGAGATGGGAGAGCTCAGCTGTGGAAGGAATCTGTCTGATCTACTCTATGGGTGAGTGAGCAGCATACCACAGACATGACATGTGTTTCTATTGTCACCCGATACTGCTCCCAAAGTGGACAGTACAGGCTGAGTGCCAGATAACGGTTGGTTGGGATAAGAGGGCTGGTTTTAGCCATGTGTATGTACAGATATATGATATTGATACTGTATGTAATATGTTTAGATAGGACATACTCTTGTCTGGTCAAGCTAGTCATGTAGTTGCATGCCGATATGTATTTATAAAGAAAATTCTTAGACGTGTTTGTAAAGCCATCTAATACAATTGGCTATGCAATAAGAGAAGAGACGAACAGAGAACAGTAATAAGCATACCCAATTTTGTCTGCTTCTCTTTCCTATGTTGGCCATTAGTATTTATAAAGTTTCATGCGTTTTGCATGTAACCCAATACTGTTCTGTAAGTGTAAAATGTGATTTGTTGGTGCATTTTTCATAAATTCTTGAATGTCTTCAGCCCTGGGTATTGTTACAGTAAGCTCTGAAATAATTTACTGAGCAGAATAACATGGAGTGATTTGTAGAGAAATTTGTGACTCGTTTCAGGAAACTAGGTGTATGTCATGGGTCACTTCTTCACAGGAGAGCCATTTGAACATAAACATTTTTTATTTTTATCAAAATGCATCAAATCAGTGTTTGGCAGTCATCAAATCAATGTAATAGTCACTTTGATTAATTGTTCAGCAGTCTTATGGCTTGGGGGTAGAAGCTGTTAAGGAGCCTTTTGGTCCTGGACTTGGTGCTCCGGTACCGCTTGCCGTGAGATAGCAGAGAAAACAGTCTATGACTTGAGTGACGGGAGTCTCGGACAATTTTATGGGCTTTCCTCGGACACCGCTTATTATATAGGTCCTGGATTGCAGGAAGCTTGGCCACAGTGATGTACTGGGCTGTACGCACTACCCTCTGTAGCGCATTGCGGTCAGATGCTGAGCAGTTGCCATACCAGGCGGTGATGCAACCGGTCAGGATGCTCTCGATGGTGCAGCTGTAGGATCTGGGGACCCATGCCAAGTCTTTTCAGCCTCCTGAGGCTGAAAAGGTTTTGTCGTGCCCTCTTCAAGACTGTCTTGGTGTTTGGACCATGAAAAATCTTTGGTGATGTAGACACTAAGGAACTTGAAACTTTCGACCCGCTCCACTACAGCCCCATTGATGTTAATGGGGGTCTGTTCGGCCTGCCTTTTCCTGCAATCACGATCAGCTCCTTTGTCTTGCTCACATTGAGGGAGAGGTTGTTGTCCTGGCACCATGCTGCAAGTTCTCTGACCTTCTCCCTACAGGCTGTCTCATCGTTGACGGTGATCAGGCCTACCACTGTTGTGTTGTCAGCAAACGTAATGATGGTGTTGGAGTCGTGTTTCACCACGCAGTCGTGGGTGAACAGAGAGTACAGGATGGGACTAAGTACACACCCCTGAGGGCCGCAGTGTTGAGGATCAGCGTGGCAGATGTGTTTTTGCCTACCCTTACCACCTGGGGGCGGCCCGTCAGGAAGTACAAGATCCAATTGCAGAAGGTGTTTAGTCCCAGGGTCCTTAGCTTAGTGATGAGCTTCGTGGGCACTATGGTGTTGAACGCTGAGCTGTAGTCAATGAACAGCATTCTCACGTATGTGTTCCTTTTGTCCAGGTGGGAAAGGGCAGTGTGGAGTGCGATTGAGATTGCGTCATCTGGGGATCTGTTGGGGCGGTACGGGAATTGGAGTGGGTCTAGGGTATCCGGGAGGATGCTGTTAATGTGAGCCATGACCAGCCTTTCAAAGCACTTCATGGCTACTGACGTGAGTGCTACAGGGCAGTAATCAATTAGGCAGGTTACCTTCGCTTCCTTGGGCACAGAGACTATGGTGGTCTACTTGAAACATGTTGGTATTACAGACTCAGTCAGGGAGAGGTTGAAAAAGTCAGTGAAGACACTTGCCATTTGGTCCGCGCATGCTTTGAGTACACGTCCTGGTAATCCATCTGGCCCCGCGGCTTTGTGAATGTTGACCTGTTTAAAGGTCTTGCTCACATTGGCTACAGAGAGCATTATCACACAGTCATCCAGAACAGCTGGTGCTCTCATGCAAGCTTCGGTGTTGCTTGTCTCGAAGCAGGCATAAAAGGCATTTAGCTCGTCTGGTAGGCTCGCATCACTGGGCAGCTCGCTTCTGGGCTTCCCTTTGTAGTCCGTAATAGTTTTTAAGCCCTGCCACATCTGACGAGCATCAGAGCCAGTGTAGTAGGTTTCAATCTTAATCCTGTATTGACGCTTTGCTTGTTTGATGGTTCGTCTGAGGGCATAGCAGGATTTCTTATAAGCGTTCGGATTAGTGTCCCACTACTTGAAAGCGGCAGCTCTAGCCTTTAGCTCAGTGCGGATGTTGCCTGTAATCCATAGCTTTTGGTTGGCATATGTATGTATGGTCACTGTGGGTACAACGTCGTCAATGCACTTATTTATGAAGCTGTTAACTGAGGTGGAATACTCCTCAATGCCATTGGATGAATCCCGGAACATATTCCAGTTTGTGCTAGCAAAACAGTCCTGTAGCGTAGCATTCGCGTCATCTGACCACTGCCAAATTGAGCGAGTCACTGGTGCTTCTTGCTTTAGTTTTTGCTTGTAAGCAGGAATCAGGAGGATAGAATTATGGTCAGTTTTGCCAAATGGAGGGTGGGGGACAGTTTTGTATGCATATCTGTGTGTGGAGTAAAGGTGGTCTAGAGTTTCTTTTCCTCTGGTTGCACATGTGACATGCTGGTAAAAATTTGGAAAACTGGTTTAAGTTTGCCTGCATTAAATTCCCCGGCCACTAGGAGTGCTGCTTCTGGGTGAGCATTTTCTTGTTTGCTTATGGCCTTATAGAGTTGGTTGAGTGCGGTCTTAGTGCCAGCATCGGTCTGTGGTGGTAAATAGAAAGCTATGAATAATATAGATGAGAACTGTCTTGGTAGATAGTGTAGTCTACAGCTTATCATAAGGTACTCTACCTCAGGCGAGCAATACCTCGAGACGCCTTTAATATTAGACATCGCGCACCAGCTTTTACTGACAAAAAGACACACACCCCACCCCTCGTCTTACCTGACATAGCTTCTCTGTTCTGCTGGTGCATTGAAAATCCCTCCAGCTCTATATTATCTGTGTCGTCGTTCAGCCATGACTCGGTGAAACATAAGATATTACAGTTCTTAATGTCCCGTTGGTAGGATAATCGTAATCGTAGGTCATCAAATGTATTTTCCAGTGATTGCATGTTAGCAAGTAGAATTGTTAGCAGTATATCTTTCTCGTCAGACTTGTTAAAGGAAAAAGCTTCTTCCAGTTCGTGGTGAGTAATCCCAGTTCTGAAGTCCAGAAGTTATTTTTGGTCATAAGAGGCGGTAGCAGCAACATTATGTTCAAAACAAGTAAAAAAAGAAGTTACAAAAAACTCAAAATATCTAACAAAATAGCACAATTGGTTACGGGCATGTAAAACATCAGCCAGCCTCTTTGGCACCATCTTCAATGCCATCTCGAACATGTGAACTTTCATGTGGCTTTAAAACAAATGTGTATGTCATCTGTAAATACGAATACAATTGTTAAATTACGAGTCTAGTTGGTTTATCCAAAGAAAAAGTCAGCAACCTTCCTGCTAGCTGTGATTGGCAGAGATAATGAGTGGGCTGGACATGCCGAGAGATGAGTTGGATTGGTCTGCCATATAGCACACTTCTGTCTATTTGAGCTGGTCAGTATGTCAAGGTAATCCTGTCTAACACAGCTTTAATTTTTTTATTGTGCATTAAAACTGCATAAGTGTTGCTCTCCACTTTCTGGAGGACTGAGTTTTGAAATCAGTGGAATTCAAGTATGATAGCTTCCGGATTACATCTTCAAACTAAGGGTAACCATGGCGTCCGACAGGAGACGCGCCCAACAATCAATGATGTATAAGTTACGGGTAAGGTAGTCTGGCTAGCTACATTATCAGATATTACATGTTTTTTGACAGAAAGAGACATTTAATTGGCTAGCTTTAGCCTAATGTTAGCTAGCTGACATTGAACCTGGTTGGTTAGCTAGCTGCAGATTCATGCGTTGTTATTATGGTTCATTGATTATCTAGCTAGCTAGCTACCTGTCTTAACAAAAGACTCCACTATGCAAGTAACCATTTCCTAAATTCAGTCAGGCCATCTACTCAGATTTCAGAGCACTCTCGTCTGAGTGTGCCAGAGAGCGCAGAATAACTGATGAATTTATGAGTGCTCAACTCCCGTTGAATATGGCCAGTGTCAGTAAATGTCAGTAAACTCATCGGCCGGAGCATCTGTGTGCGCTCTGAATGCGAAACTCTCTGAATTTACAACCGGACAATCTGACAGCACAGTTGCAGTCACCAACGCTCTGGAGAACATAACAGCCTAACCAGCTTTGCCAGTGCAGTAATGTTCAGTAAGCTGTTCTCTCTCACTTAGATGTCTGGAAGAAGCTGGCAAGTTAGCTTGGTTGCTTGACTGCTGTTGTTAGTACATTCGGATCAACCCAATATTCAGTACCTGCTTAATAAAGTGAACCAATGAACCCAAGTGAACCAATAAAGAACAAGAGCCAATACTATTACCATACACACATAGGAACCTACTGACAAAACCATAACATGATTATATTTTATTCTATTCTATCAGTATCACACTGTCCTGCTCCAGAGGCAGGACAGTAACTCTAAGAGATATGTCACGAGGGAATACTTCACAGGAACATCTCTATGGGAACACCACTGTGGTGTCACTGTTTGTCCTTCCAAGTATTACCTCTCAAGGTGACAACCCAGCTAGTATGTAACAGAACGTTACCTAGAAGTTCAAAGATGGTTACCTATCATTTTAATTTTGGTAGTGTTCTATGAATGTTCTCCAACTGGTTTGACATTGGGAATGTTATCAAATAGTTCAGAGAACATTAAGAAACAACAATCTTCTGTGGGAATTTCAGTATTCAGCTTAACGTTTCCTACAGGTTTCCTCATGGTTCTATTTAAAGTAATGTTCTCAAATAGTTCAGAGAATGTCAAGAAACAATGTTCTTCTGTGGGACTTTCAGTACTACATAATGACATTGTGAAACCAAAAACATACATTCCAGGATGCAGGATAGTTGCTTGGCTTTGGAACTTTCTCAGCACATTTAAGGAACTTCACAAAAAAAACATTATTTTCTTGATATTTCATTACTTTAATTAACAGAACGTTTCCTAAAAGTTCAAACATGGTTACATTTCATTTCAATTTTAATAATGTTCTAGGAACGTTCTCCAACTGGTTTGGCTTTGGGAATGTTATCAAATAGTTCAGAAACAACGTTCTTCTGTGGGAATTTCAGTACTACAGAATAACGTTGTGAAACCAAAAACATACGTTCCCACAACTTCCAAGCAACCAAATGTGCTAGCTTGGATGTAACAGATGTCCACTCACTAACAAAATGTCCATAAAAGCCTTTGCCAATTTCAAACAGCAGCAAAGATTCTCTCTCTCTCTCGTTCGCTCTCTCTCGCTCTCTCTCTCTCTCTCGCTCTCTCTTTTTCTCTCTCTCTCACTCTTTCTCTGTATCTTGTCTCTCTCTTTTTCACACGTTTTCTATAATTTCCCCACCCCATCTCTCTCCGCCTTAGCTCTCCATCCCCCTTCACTCTTTTTCTTCCTATTCCTTATTCTCCATTCAGGAAAATGTTAATGTTGAGGGCAGAACTGCTGACTGGATGGAAACTTATAGACAACGTGAGCCTTGCCAAATAGCAGCTCGATGCAATAAGCCATAAGTGTGACAGAGACATAGTGACACGTCCAACAGACAAACTACTGACTCAGCATAAAAAAAACAATACAGGAACACAAAGCTATGTGCTTAGTCTCTTATAGTGGATGTGTGCGTGCGGGTTTTCGGGGCGTGTGTTTGTGGGTGCGTACATGTCTGGGCCCGCGGGCATGTATGTGTGTGTACGTACTGTGTGTGTGCATTTGTGCGTGTGCATACAGCCTCCACATGCTATTTGCTATGTACTGTAGCCAAGGCTCCATTAAGGATATCCTACTGTGGAGGAAAATGATTGAAATAGTTTTCTTCAGACAGTCAGTGTGAAAGCGTTCAGCTGTATAAACCAATGACTCTGACCTTCACACTCTTACTTTTCTCACAGTCACAAACCTTGGCACAGTAACTCCATGTTCTTTATGTAAAGATAAAAATCCATTATGTTAGTGCATTTACTGGCACAATGTACAACTGTGCCCTTTTATAAGATGTCATTGTAAAAACCTTAGCTATTCAGAGAGAGTGAATTCTAACATCACAATGTGAGCAGGGCCAGGAGGCTCGGACGCGCTCTAGGCTCTTATGGTGTAGTTCACACTGCTACCTGGTAAAGCAGGCCAGTATAGTAAAGCTGTCCAGCTGTGGAGAAGCGAGTCAGTCAGTGTGTTAAAAGCAGTGATCATGCTGTGCTAAAGGAAAAGTGCTTCTAGCATGCTGTGTCTCATGAATTATAATCCAACAGAAGGGAAATTGATGCCATCACACCTGTTAAGACAACATTCAAAGACACAGGCGCACACACATACACACACATGCACGCACAAAAGGATGCCCACACACATACACAGACTCTTTCTCAGAGGGCATTCATGTATTTCTGAAGACACGATGTTATCAGTCAAAAACACATGAGCATAAATGGAACCAGTCAGCAGTGTCTCTGTCTCTCAGCGCCTCTCTCAGCGCCTCTGCCAAGATCCACTGAGATCTATATACAGTGCATTCGGAAAGTATTCAGACCCCTTTACTTTTTCCACATTTTGTTACGTTACAGTCATATTCTAAAATGGATTAAATACATTAAAAAAACATCAGCAATCTATACATAATACCCAATAATGACAAAGCAAAACCATGATTTTAGACATTTAAAAAACAGACATACTTTATTTACATAAGTATTCAGACCCTTTGTTATGACACTCGAAATTGAGCTCAGGTGCATCCTGTTTCCATTGATCATCCTTGGGATGTTTCTACAACTAGATTGGAGTACACCTGTGGTAAATTGAATTGATTGGACATGATTTGGAAAGGCACACACCTGTCTATATAAGGTTCCACAGTTGACAGTGCATGTCAGAGAAAAAACCAAGCCATGAGGTCGAAGCAATTGTCGGTAGTGCTCCGAGACAGGATTGTCTCGAGGCACAGATCTGGGGAAGGGTACAAAAAAGAATCTGCAGCATTGAAGGTCCCCAAGAACACAGTGGCCTCCATCATTGTTAAATGGAAGAAGTTTGGAACCACTAAGACTCTTCCTAGAGCTGGCCGCTCTGCCTAACTGAGCAATCAGGGGAGAAGGGCCTTGGTCAGGGAGGTGACCAAGAACCCGATGGTCAGTCTGACAGAGCTCCAGAGTTCGTCTGTGGAGATGGGAGAACCTTCCAAAAGGACAACCATCTCTGCAGCACTCCACCAATCAGGCCTTTATGGTAGAGTGGCCAGACGGAAGCCACTCCTCAGTAAAAGTCACATGACAGCCGCTTGAACTCTCAGACCATGAGAAACAAGATTCTCTGGTCTGGTGAAACCAAGATTGAACTCTTTGGCCTGAATGCCAAGCGTCACGTCTGAAGGAAACCTGGCACTATCCCTATTGTGAAGCATGGTGGTGGCAGCAAAGTACAGAAAGATCCTTTAGATCCTTGAATACAAACCTGCTCCAGAGCGCTCAGGACCTTAGACTGGGGCGAAGGTCCACTGTCCAACAGGACAACGACCCTAAGCACGCAGCAAAGGCAACACAGGAGTGGCTTCGGTACAAGTCTCTGAATGTCCTTGAGTGGACCAGCCAGAGCCCGTACTTGAACCCGATTGAACATCTCTGGAGAGACCTGAAAAGAGCTGTGCAGTGACACACCCCCTCGTCCAACCTGGCGGAGCTTGAGAGGATTTGCAGAGAAGAATGGGAGAAACTCCCCAAATAAAGGCTTGCCAAGCTTGTAGCGTCATTCCCAAGAAGACTCAGGGTTGTAATCCCTGCCAAAGGTTATTATTTTTGGGTACTTGTAGGTTTTAGCAAACATTTAAAGGGTGTATGTAAAGGGTCCTGCTATCATATGGATCAGTCAGATATTACATGCTAGCATGTGATCGTCAAAGTGACTTGCAACCCACTGTCCCCCAGGCGCCAATGACGTGGATGTCAATTAAGGCAGACCCCCACACCTCTCTGACTCAGAGGGGTTGGGTTAAATGCAACAGACAGATTTCAGTTGAATGTATTCAGTTGTACAATTGACTAGATATTGCCCTTTCCCTTTCCAATATAGCATGTTGGTTAAGGAGTCTCTCTCTTTCTCTCTCAATTCCATTCAATTCAATTTGCTTTATTGGCATGATGTAACAATGTACATATTTCCAAAGATTACTTCAGAGATCTACAATATTAACATAATTAAAATAATAATAATAATCAATATTGTTAACGGGACAACAGTAACAACAATAATCAAGGGTCAAAATAACCATACATTGAACAATAACAATAAGCATAGAGGACATGTTGGTCTGTCAGACACTGTCCCTCATCTTATGTTAGGCAGCAATGTAGTGCGCTGCCAACCCACAGCTCTCTGCGTCCTCCCCCAACAGGACAGGTAGCCTACTCACATCAGAGAGGTCTTTGAATAAGGGTTTTAAATTTAGGGAAATGACACCCTAATTGTTTTTTATTTTTTACATTTTTGTCAGGAAATGCAGCTCTGTCTCGTGTTCTGCTGTGATGCAGCGGTTGCACAGCCTTTCCTCTACAGGAAGCCAGGTTTTCCTGTGTCTACCCTTCTCAATGGCTATGCTGTGAACATTGAGCCTGTACTTTGTCAAGGTTTTTCTAAGGTTTTGATCAGTAACCATGGTCAAATAGTTTGCCATGGTGTACTGTCGATTTAGGGCCAGATAGCACTGCATTTTGCTTTGTGCTTGTTTAAGCAATGTCATTTTGTTTTGACTGTGTTGTAACTTGGTTTATTCTCATTGATTGGATGTTCTGGTCCTGAGGCTTCAGTGTGTTAGTCGAACAGGTTTGTGAACTCAGCTCCAGGATCAGGGACTCTTTTCTTTGCTCTGCTCTTGGCATTCCAGGTCTTGATAATGATATGAGAGAGAGAGTCACTGTATTTTTTTAGTTTTTATTATTAGTGGATGTTGGCCAAATTATCTCTTTCTCTCTTTCTCGATTTCTCTCTCTCTCTCTCTCTCACACTTTCTCTCTCTCTCTCTCTCTCTCTCTCTCTTTCTCTCTCTCTCGCTTTCTCTCTTTCTCTCTCTCTCGCTTTCTCTCTCTGTTTCTCTCTCTCGCTTTCTCTCTCTCTTTCTCAATCTCTCTCTTTCTCTCTCTCTCTTTCTCTCTCTCTCTCTCTCTCTCTCTCTCTCTCTCTCTCTCTCGCTTCTCTCTCTCTCTCTCTCTCTCTCTCTCTCTCTCTCTGTGTCTCTCTCTCTCTCCCTGTCTCTCTCTCTCCCTGTCTCTCTCTCTCTGTCTCTCTCTCTCTCTGTGTCTCTCTCTCTCTCTCTCTCTCTCGCTTTCTCTCTCTCTCTCTCTCTCTCTCACTCTCTCTCTCTCTCTCTCTCTCGCTTTCTCTCTCTCTTTCTCTATCTCTCTCTTTCTCTCGCTCGCTTTCTCTCTCTCTTTCTCTCTCTCTCTCTCTCTTTCTCTCTTTCTCTCTCTCTCACTCGCTTTCTCTCTCTCTTTCTCTCTATCTTTCTTGCAACAACAAAGTTAATTATCATAGTCAAGCTACAGTCTAGCAGCTCTCTGGTTTGTATCATTATGGCTAGTTTACTAGGTTTATTTCACAGATTCTATAAACCCAAAGACCTGGGATGGAAAAATCAATGATAACACCCTATACCAAACCTGGGACATACGGTAGAGTGAAATATCTTGAGAGAGAAAAAAAAACATCACACTTTTTGCATAATTGTGTGAAGCACATGAGTGTACCCTTATTATAGCACTGGATGTGCTAAAACCATCACATTAGTAAGTGTCCATCCTCACACTACGTTATCAGCTCTGGGATTGACGGGACAAAATAGCTAACTTGTTTTTCATCATTAGGGGTATTTTGATCAGGTTTTTCCACCACTTTGACATTAAGTTTGTCCCAAATGGCACCCTATTCCCTATACAGTGTACTAGTTTTGACCAGGACCCATAAAAGTAGCACACCATGGAATAGGGAGTAGGGTGCCATTTGGGACACAAACATTCACATCTGATGCAGCTAAACTAAGTGCACTTACAGCAGCATGAGTCATTTGATTACAGATACAAGGCAGATAGTCAGTCAGTGGTTATCAGAACATTCGCCTCAAGTGATTCATCCAACATTAATACTAAGGCCCAATGTCAGACAAGAGCTAGAGGCTTCGAAAACCAGTCGTACATAAAATGACATTATTTTCCATCGACCAACTTTAAATGTTGACCACTTCATCAATATTCCATGGAACATTTTTGGTAATTGCATTGCAAAGGAGTTGAAACTTTATTTAACATTATTTTCAATATATACTGCTTTCTGATTGTAAATAAATAATTACAATTAAGAATTTAATCAACATTTGGGCTTGAACCAAAATGCCCTGGCTGATATTACTGGTATGAGGTTCCCAAATACAGAGTGGCAATAGTTCATGTTCCAGCTCATTGTTAATTGTGTTTTTTAATCCCTAAACAAAGGATGGAATAATAATCTGCATATTGGGGTCTTGTATTCAGGGAGTCTTAGACTCTTGGCATATCTCACATATATCTCTGTCTGCCTTCCTTATCCCTAATGTCAGAGAGGATTATGGGATGCCCAAAAATACAAATAAACACACAAACATAATTATGGCCTATTCCTATCAGAGCCCATGATTGGCCTCTGATGCCGGAATATTTCATTCTGAGGGTTTTAATTGGCTGGTACAGTAGGGAGGTTTTAACCACTCTCTCTCTATGTACTCAGAGCTCTACTGTTATCCTTCTCAATATGAACAGAAATGATGCAGAATTCTATATTTACAATAGGACACAATGCAATATGATTGGAAGTTATTACAACAGCTCATACAGATAAATAAACTAAGCAATTGTCTATGGAGATAAATAATAAAGAATATATAAATATACAAACAAACAAACAAACAAACAAATACAATATGATTATTCTGTAAATCAGACCCTGTCTGCCAGGCCAGTTGGTGTGTTTGCGTACAGTAGTAAGAATCATTGCACATAACTTTGAATGGAGCCAAAACTTGATGAAACCACTATGGGCAGTCAGATGTTCAGGTTAAAGGGGTTCATTCCAGAACAATCAACGTCAGGAATCCCTTCCTATTCTCAGTAACGGGATCCTGGAGACTAAACTCACTCTGAATCAGACCCTGATCACAGTCAGACACAGGCCAAACATGCTCCCAGGGCAGGAATTATGGAGAGAGTAGGAGTACTGAGGTAACTGATGGCTCCAAATACTGATGAAAACAAAACAGTGGGTTTGGCACTGAGATTCTGCTGACACAAAATGCTGGTTTTGTGGTTCAACCCTGGCATCTTAGACTGCACCAGAACTCCACAGTCCACTTCTCAACCTCCACCATTAACACACAGTGACCTCAAATAGCCACAGGAGTACATGAGCATCCTTAAACCTTCAAGCAGGTCAACCATTTAGCAAAACGGTTTTGGCCAGAGAGAGAGAGAGAAGAGTGGAGAAGGAAGACAGGAGGGGAACGAGAGAGCCAATTTCAACCAGTCTTGACTTTTGAGATTTAAGAGTTGAATGTAATGTAAACCCAGTTTTAAAAATAAGTATGGAGATGGAAAGATAGCAGAAGTCAGAAAATCTTCATCTGTCTCATATCCAACCTCCAACCAACCCAGAGCAGGATTCTAACAGTGCTGTGACCCGTTAGAGGTGAGATCTTAGGTAAGGAGTGCTGTGAGCCAACATTTCTTCAGAGAGAGAGAGAGAGGAGAAGGAGCAGTGAATAGCTGCCAAGATGTGCTCCTCCTAAGAGGAAACAGAGAGTTAAACATACAGCAGCATCTAACAGTGCCCTCCAGCTACCAGGCAGCTGCCTGCTTTAAACAAACCTGGCTGAAGCTTTCTACTCGAACCTTAAACATACGCTTCTTCAACTTAAAACAGATGTTTCCTGTTCTATTAATCCAAATTAACGTGATTTGTTTAGAATTGGCCGCTTCCAAAGACAATGTTTATAGGGTCTTAACAATGAAGAAGGATCTGAGATTTAACCTGTACTGGGGTGTATGATATACAATGAGAGGGGAAATGACAGTGTCAGAGGAAGGCCCTGAGAATTGTCAAAGACTCCAGTCACCCAAGTCATAGACTGTTCTCTCTGCTACCACACGGCAAGCGGTACCGGAGCGCCAAGTCTGGGAACAAAAGCCTCCTTAAAAGCTACTACTCCCAAGCCATAAGACTGCTGAACAGTTAATCAAATGGCCACTCTTATTTCATTATTATTTATTAAAATGTTCTGCACTGTCTCTCTTGCACAGGCTTGATGTACACTCACTGGACTCTAACCACACCTACACATACTGCACTGACACTCCAACACACACCCACACACACCCACACACACACACACACACACACACACACACACACACACACACACACACACACACACACACACACACACACACACACACACACACACACACACACACACACACTCACAACAAACAAACAAAGGGAAGCACAGCCATGAGCTGCCCAGTGAAACAAGCCTACCAGGCGAGCTAAATGACTGCTATGCGCGCTTTGAGGCAAGCAACACCAAAGCATGCATGAGAGCACCAGCTGTTCCGGACGACTGAGTGATCACGCTCTCCATAGCCGATGTGAGTAAGACTTTAACAGGTCAACATTCACAAGGCTGCAGAGCCAGATGGATTACCAGGACGTGTACTCCGATCATGCGCTGACCAACTGGCAAGTGTCTTCATTGACATTTTCAACCTGTCCCTGACCGAGTCTGTAATACCAACATGTTTCAAGCAGACCACCACAGTTCTTGTGCCCAAGAACACCAAGGTAACCTGCCTAAACGACTACCGACCCGTAGCACTCACATCTGTAGCCATGAAGTGCTTTGAAAGGCTGGTCACGGCTCACATCAACACCATTATCACAGAAACCCTAGACCCACTCCAAGTTTCAAAGGACACTATCTCTATTGCACTCCACACATCCCTTTCCCACCTGGACAAAAGGAACACATACGTGAGAATGATAGTCATTGACTACAGCTCAGCATAGTGCCCTCAAAGTTCATCCCTAAGCTAAGGACCCTGGGACTAAACACCTCCCTCTGCAACTGTATGCTGGAATTCCTGATGGGCAGCCCCCAGGTGGTAAGGGTAGGTAACAACACATCTACCACGCCGATCCTCAACATGGGGGTCCCTCGGGGGTGTGTGCTCAGTCCCCTCCTGTACTCCTTGTTCACCCATGAATGCATGGCCAAGCACGACTCCAACACCATCACTAAGTTTGCCGACGACACAACAGATCACCAACAACGAGGAAACAGCCTATAGGCAGGAGGTTAGAGATCTGGCAGTGTGGTGCTAGGATAACAACCTCTCCCTCAATGTGATCAAGGCAAAGGAGATGATCGTGGACTACAGGAAAAGGAGGGCCGAGCACACCCCCCATTCTCATCGACGGGGCTGTAGTAAAGCAGGTTGAGAGCTTCAAGTTCCTTGGTGTCCACATCACCAAAGGTCCAAAAGGCTTCTTAACAGCTTCTACTCCCAAGCCATAAGACTCCTGAACAGCTAACCGAATGGCTACCCAGACTATTTGCATTGACCCCCCCCATTTTTATTTTTATGCTGCTGCTACTATCTGTTTATTATCTATGCATAATCACTTTACCTCAACCTACATGTACATACAGTGCATTCGGAAAGTATTCAGAGCCCTTGACTTTTTCAAAATTTTGTTACGTTACAGCCATATTCTAAAATTGATTCATTTTTTTTCTCATCAATCTACACACAATAACCCATAGCGACAAATCAAAAACAGGTTTTTAGAATGTTTACAAATTTATTAAAAATAAAGAACAGAAATATTTTATTTACGCAAGTATTCAGACCCTTTGCTATGAGACCCGAAATTGAGCTTAGGTGCATCCTGCTTCCATTGATCATCTTTGAGATGTTTGTACAACGTGGTTGGAGTCCACCTGTGGTAAATTCAATTGATTGGACATGATTTGGAAAGGAACACACCTGTCTATATAAGGTCCCACAGTTGACATGTGTAAATTTCGGTGTTCCTCAAGGTTCCGTTTTAGGACCACTATTGTTTTCACTATATATTTTACCTCTTGGGGATGTCATTCGAAAACATAATGTTACATTTCACTGCTATGTGGATGACACACAGCTGTACATTTCAATGAAACATGGTGAAGCCCCAAAATTGCCCTCGCTAGAAGCCTGTGTTTCAGACATAAGGAAGTGGATGGCTGCAAACTTTCTACTTTTAAACTCAGACAAAACAGAGATGCTTGTTCTAGGTCCCAAGAAACAAAGAGATCTTCTGTTAAATCTGACAATTAATCTTGATGGTTGTACAGTCATCTCAAATAAAACTGTGAAGGACCTCGACGTTATTCTGGACCCTGATCTCTCTTTTGAAGAACATATCAAGACTGTTTTCCATCTACGTAACATTGCAAAAATCAGAAACTTTCTGTCCACAAATGATGCAGAAAAATTAATCCATGCTTTTGTTACTTCTAGGTTGGACTGCTGCAATGCTCTACTTTCCGGCTACCCGGATAAAGCACTAAATAAACTTCAGTTAGTGCTAAATACGGCTGCTAGAATCCTGACTAGAACCAAAACATTTGATCATATTACTCCAGTGTTAGCCTCCCTACACTGGCTTCCTGTTAAGGGTTTTAGGCTGGGTTTCTGTACAGCACTTTGAGATATCAGCTGATGTAAGAAGGGCTATATAATTACATTTGATTTGATTTGATTTGAATTTGATTTCACTGTGCATGTCAGAGAAAAAAACCAAGCCATGAGGTTGAAGGAATTGTTGGTAGAGCTCCGAGACCAAATTGTCTCGAGGCACAGATCTGGGTAAGAGTACCAAAAAATGTCTGCAGCATTGAAGGTCCCCAAGAACACAGTGGCCTCCATCATTGTTAAATGGAAAAAGTTGGAAACCACCAAGACTCTTCCTAGAGTTGGCTGCCCAGCCAAACTGAGTAATCGGGGGAGAAGGGCCTTGGTCAGGGAGGTGACCAAGAACCCGATTGTCACTCTGACAGAGCTCTAGAGTTTCTCTGTGGAGATGGGAGAACCTTCCAGAAGGACAACCATCTCTGCAGCACTCCACCAATCAGACCTTTATGGTAGAGTGGCCAGACGGAAGCCGCTCCTCAGTAAAAGGCACATGACAGCCAGCTTGGAGTTTTCCAAAAGGCACCTAAAGACTCTCAGTGTCACGTCTGCTCCCACTCTTCCCCACCCTGGCGCTTGAGGGTGCCAGGCTGCCCTGCATCACGCATTTCTATCATCCATTACGCACACCTGCCTTCCCTCGTCATGCGCATCAGCGATTTTGGACTCACCTGGACTCACTCATCACCTGTTATTACCTCCCCTATATTTGTCAGTTCCCCAGCTCTGTTCCCCGCTTCTGCATTGATTGTTTTTTGTCTTTGTTTTCCTGTATGCTGATGCTGTTCCTGTCTCGTTCCATGTCCGCTCCTTATTAAACGTTTGACTCCCCGTACCTGCTTAGTCTCTCCAGCGTCAACTCATGTGACACTCAGACCATGAGAAACAAGATTCCCTGGTCTGATGAAACCAAGATTGAACTCTTTGGCCTGAATGCCAAGTGTCACGTCTGGAGGAAACTTGGCACCATCCCTACAGTGAATCATGGTGGTGGCAGCATCATGCTGTGGGGATGTTTTTCAGCAGCAGGGACTGGGAGACTAGTCAGGTTTGAGGCAAAGATGAACGGAGAAAAGTACAGAGAGATCCTTGATGAAAACCTGCTCCAGAGCGCTCAGGACCTCAGACTGGGGTGACGGTTCACCTTCCAACAAGACAGCGACCCTAAGCACACAGCCAAGACAATGCAGGTGTGGCTTCGGGACAAGTCTCTGAATGTCTTTGAGTAGCCCAGCCAGAGCCTGGACTTGAACTTATTGAACATCTCTGGAAAGACCTGAAAATAGCTGTGCAGCGACGCACCCCATCCAACCTGACAGATTTGGAGAGGATCTGCAGAGAAGAATGGGGTAAACTCCCTAAATACAAGTATGCCAAGCTTGAGGCATCAACCCCTACAGAGAGGGAAAAAAGTATTTGATCCCCTGCTGATTTTGTACGTTTGCCCACTGACAAAGAAATGATCAGTCTATAATTTTAATGGTAGGTTTATTTTAAGAGTGAGAGAGAGAATAACAACAGAAAAATCCAGAAGAACACATGGCAAAAATGTTATAAATTGATTTGCATTTTAATGAGGGAAATAAATATTTGACCCCCTCTCAATCAGAAAGATTTCTGGCTCCCAGGTGTCTTTTATACAGGTAATGAGCTGAGATTAGGAGCACACTCTTAAAGGGAGTGCTCCTAATCTCAATTTGTTACCTGTATAAAAGACACCTGTCCACAGAAGCAATCAATCAATCAGATTCCAAACTCTCTACCATGGCCAAGACCAAAGAGCTCTCCAAGGATGTCAGGGACAAGATTGTAGACCTACACAAGGCTGGAATGGGCTACAAGACCATCGCCAAGCAGCTTGGTGAGAAGTTGACAACAGCTGGTGCGATTTTTCGCAAATGAAAGAAACACAAAAGAACTGTCAATCTCCCTCGGCCTGGGGCTCCATGCAAGATCTCACCTCGTGGAGTTGCAATGATCATGAGAACGGTGAGGAATCAGCCCAGAACTACACGGGAGGATCTTGTCAGTGATCTCAAGGCAGCTGGGACCATAGTCACCAAGAAAACAATTGGTAACACACTACGCCGTGAAAGTCTGAAGTCCTGCAGCGCCCGCAAGGTCCCCCTGCTCAAGAAAGCACATATACATCCCTGTCTGAAGTTTGCCAATGAACATCTGAATGATTCAGAGGACAACTGGGTGAATGTGTTGTGGTCAGATGAGACCAAAATGGAGCTCTTTGGCATCAACTCAACTCGCCCTGTTTGGAAGAGGAGGAATGCTGCCTATGACCCCAAGAACACCATCCCCACCGTCAAACATGGAGATGGAAACATTATGCTTTGGGGGTGTTTTTCTGCTAAGGGGACAGGACAACTTCACCGCATCAAAGGGACGATGGACGGGGCCATGTACCATCAAATCTTGGGTGAGAACCCCCTTCTCTCAGCCAGGGCATTGAAAATGCGTCGTGGATGGGTATTCCAGCATGACAATGACCCAAAACACACGGCCAAGGCAACAAAGGAGTGGCTCAAGAAGAAGCACATTAAGGTCCTGGAGTGGCCTAGCCAGTCTCCAGACCTTAATCCCATAGAAAATCTGTGGAGGGAGCTGAAGGTTCGAGTTGCCAAACATCAGCCTCAAAACCTTAATGACTTGGAGAAGAGCTGCAAAGAGGAGTGGGACAAAATCCCTCCTGAGATGTGTGCAATCCTGGTGGCCAACTACAAGAAATGTCTGACCTCTGTGATTGCCAACAAGGGTTTTGCCACCAAGTACTAAGTCATGTTTTGCAGAGGGGTCAAAGACTTATTTCCCTCATTAAAATGCAAATCAATTTATAAAATGTTTTGACATGCGTTCTTCTGGATTTTTTGTTTGTTATTCTGTCTCTCACTGTTCAAATAAACCTACCATTAAAATTATAGACTGATCATTTCTTTGTCAGTGGGCAAACGTACAAAATCAGCAGGGGATCAAATGCTATTCTCCCTCACTGTAGAATTCTCAAGAATGTAAGCGTTGCCAAAGGTGCTTCAACAAAGGATCTGATTACTTATGTAAATGTAATATTTAAATTTTTTATTATTTTTAATTTGCAAAAATGTAAAAAAAAACTGTTTTTGCTTTGACATTATGGGGTATTGTGTGTAGATTGACGAGGGGAAAAATCTATTTAATCAATTTTAGAATAAGGCTGTAACGTAACAAAATGTGGGAAAATGCACTGTATTACCACAATTACCTAAACTAAACTGTACCCCTGCACATGGACTTGGTACCGGTACTCCTTGTACCTCATTACTGTAATTTTATTGTGTTACTATTTTCCCATTATTTTATTTTGGAAATTGTTCTTACTTACTTTTTTTTTACTCTGCATTGTTTGTTAAGGGCTTGTAAGTAAGCATTTCACTGTAAGGTCTACACCTGTTGTGTTCGGCACAAGTGACAAATACAAATACATTTTATTTTATTTGAAATAGATCCTTCCATGATCCTTTGGGAGACTGTTCTTTACCACATTATACTGTAGTACCACAAACGGTTGAATTGCAGTTACTGAGACAACAACATCACCTTCGTCATCATCATCATTAGCAGCATTATTATCATCTTTAGACCTTGACGTCCACAAGTAGTGTATTATCTCCCTCTGCTGTCTTCGAGGGTGGAGCAGAGACTAAAAAATCACAATCTTCAACCAGATAACCCTTCAGGCTGTCCAGGTGCTATTCTAGCAGCCTATACTGTGATATGGAGGGTCATCACCCCGTTTCTCCTCCTAGCTGATCACTAGGTAAACTTTAACACGACCTCTGACCCTTGACCTGTTCAGACATGTTATTACAAACATCACTGAGCCCTGCCTACAGTAGTTTACAATATGTCTGGCATGAGGCCCTGTAACACTTCAACTACTTAACTTGGTTATTGTCACTCAAACAGTCTGAGGGTAAGTTCTTAATGGCTGTTCACTTCCCTAGAGATGAACTCTGACCCCTAACACTGAGCCTGCCCGGACTTCTCTTCTAATAAGTGCCTCTGATTGGATAACACCTCAGAGGCTAAACCCCTCACTGGCCAATACAAATGAACCATAACATCTAGGCACCATACACAGGCTGTCCTGCATCCAATGGCCTAATTCATCCCCCCCTACATAGCCCGTTGTGCAACCGTATGCTCTGAATTAAATGTTGTATATTCATTAAATCATTGGTTCTCATACTGAGAATACATGCAGACAAATGACAGGAATAAACAAGCATGCATTCAGATTTATCCACCCAAATAAATGAACGGATCCCATTTACCATTCTCATGAAGGTTTCCTAAATGACACTTCTAATGAGAGTATGAATAAGCAAGACTGATGATGATGCACTACCTGTCTATCTCTATGGCACATCACGTATCCAATACCACATCTCTAATTGGCTATCCCTGTCATTGTACCTCGTTTCAGAATGCCTCGGCAGCATAAATGAACAAGTGAGTGCTGTTACCTAATTGCCTTGATTAGCATAGAGCCCTGCTGCAAAGCAAAGGCAGCAATCAGAGCAGGAAATCAGCAGTTATTATCTCTACCCACATGACTGTCAACAATGACAAACGGGTCTAAATATCAAGCGCAACATGGGGCAAATCTAGATCTGACACAAAATAGTAAAGGCTGTGTGTGTGAGTGTGCAGACATGTGGGAACGTGCACCTGTGTGTGTGTGTCTAATGGTGTGTCTCAGAGTATGACACAGGCCTCGTTGGAATAGTACTTAATTCCTGTGTTATATCTACTGTATGGATCTGAGTAATGCATTAGCCCAGAGAGACTGACTGTAGTGGTTATTACAGCTTAATCCACACAGGGCACACAGGCTATAATCAAGGAGCCGACAAATCAACACAGTGTCATTCAACAGGATCAAAGCCTTTCAGCACAGCTCTGCACTGATGCCTTGGAAATGGACCAATTAGAGAGTGGGGCGGTTGTGTGGGGGGGGGGGGGGGGGCTGTGTTTCTTACTTTCCAACTTTACTACCCTTTCTATTACCTAGAGGTAGCATTAGACAAGATAATTATAGTTCTCTCTCTCTCTCTCTCTCTCTCTCTCTCTCTCTCTAGGCTACAAAGTTTTTTCTCACTCCAGGGTTTCAATGAAAGTGTTCTAAAAAACGTCAGTTAGATATCTGGTTCAACCACAGTAACTCTCCTGAGCAACATAATGCTAAGCATTTGATTGGCAGGATAGAAACAGGCGATTGAGAGCCGCCACCTGGGAGTGATTGTTGTTTAGGCACCCGGACAGTCAAGTCCTCCACAGGGATCTGTGAGGCTTTGGGTTAGTGTCAGCAACAACCCCTCCCCTTCATCCCTACACTCACCCCTGCTCCCCCTTCTACCTGCCAATTACCGAAGGCTGCTGTGCTGGGAAATGAGGCTTTGGGTCTAGCTGAGGTATAGTAGAGCCTTAATGGGTACAGTAGGCTGGATATAGTAAACTAAATAATCCTGTAGTTACAATCCCTGATATCGAACAAGAGCAGAATCCCCATCACCAGCAGCCTGTTGTTGACACTGTGCTCGAAATCCTCATCATCATCATCCCATTCCCCAACAATCCATAGGGATTCACGATAATTCCGTAGGGAATCATCATCACAGATATTCCATTGTTCCTGGTGAGGCTGTGAGACTGTGAGGCTGCACGCACCTCCACTCAAAGCCTTAACCCTAAAGCCTGTCTATCTGCTGCTGCTCTGAGATTAAGGTAACAACGTTGGTTTATGATGTCGGCAGAGCTGAGCTTAAATGCCCCTAATGACACTAGCGGGAAAAGAGTAGAGAGGAGAGGGGGTGAAGGATGGATGGTGGGAAAGGAAAGGGAAGAGGGAGGTAGAGAGGAGAGGGGGGTGAAGGATGGATGGTGGGAAAGGAAAGGGAAGAGGGAGGTAGAGAGGAGAGGGGGGTGAAGGATGGATGGTGGGAAAGGAAAGGGAAGAGGGAGGTAGAGAGGAGAGGGGGTGAAGGATGGATGGTGGGAAAGGAAAGGGAAGAGGGAGGTAGAGAGGAGAGGGGGTGAAGGATGGATGGTGGGAAAGGAAAGGGAAGAGGGAGGTAGAGAGGAGAGGGGGTGAAGGATGGATGGTGGGAAAGGAAAGGGAAGAGGGAGGTAGAGAGGAGAGGGGGGTGAAGGATGGATGGTGGGAAAGGAAAGGGAAGAGGGAGGTAGAGAGGAGAGGGGGTGAAGGATGGATGGTGGGAAAGGAAAGGGAAGAGGGAGGTAGAGAGGAGAGGGGGTGAAGGATGGATGGTGGGAAAGGAAAGGGAAGAGGGAGGTAGAGAGGAGAGGGGGTGAAGGATGGATGGTGGGAAAGGAAAGGGAAGAGGGAGGGAGGTAGAGAGGATAAGGGTGGAGGAATCAATGCAGAGCGAATGGGTTCACTATTGTGCGACTAAGTATTGTGTTCTAAATCAGGAACCTTGGATATGCAGAGCCATGGATATAAAGAGAAGCTGTCTGTGTTTGCAGGTAACACAGGAGGTTGGTGGCACCTTAACTGGGGATAATGGGCTCGTGGTAACGGCTGGAGCGGAATGAGTGGAATGGCATCAAATACATGAAACACATGATTTCCATATGTTTGATGCCATTCCATTCGCTCCGTTCTGGACATTATTATAAAACGTCCTCATCCCAGCAGCCTCCTGTGGTGTGTAAGTTTACTTTTATGCATGCATGAATGTCCCATTACAGTTCATATAGTGTGAATTTATGCTTTTCTTCAGTAATTGATTTATTGTCTCTCACGCATGTCTGGTGTATCAAGACTACAGGAAACACAGATGAGACGGTATAAAACAGCCTATCTATGTAGAGATGGAATGGGAGGGGGGGCTTACACCATGATGTGTCTCCCCACACAGGGCCTTCTGAATGACGGATTTCCTATTTAACCTCTTGGGTGGATGGGGGGTTGGCGTAGGTCACGCTAGCTAGCGTAGCGGCGGGCTAATTAAGTGGGGAAAGAAGATGAAGCGGCGTTGGGTGGTGAAAATGCTGATGGTGGAGAGATGTGAGGAACGAGGCAGGGTCGACTAACCGACAGCTCCAATCACCTCCACAGGTCACAGTGTTCAGTGTGTTGACAGGCATCATGGATCACTCGGCAAGAAAACAGCTCACCAACAAACAACGACCAGACAAAACAACAAAGCAAACGGCCAGGCATACAGACGATCAGTTGCCCCCGGTAACAGATCGACCTCCATGCTACAGGAGGCAGGAAGAGGAAAAGCTAACTAAACCTGCACCTCATCCTGTATTAATAGATTACTCATAATATGCTGCTGTGAGAGAGTTGGTTTCCCAGGCAACATCAAGGACTACAGAAATGGTTGAATGGTCATTAACTGCATGGCTGTGATTAAAACCTTTTTATTGTGGCAGGTTTGACAGAAAGGTATGCAGCTACATGCAAATGTAAGATAGATATTGCAGAATGTTCTGAAAACTATTTTACTCACTAATAAGGATATTAAAGAGCTTCAAGGCAACAATTAAACAAGTGACCATGAATCTGAATAGAATTCCAAAAACCATCTGAGAGACTTAATTAGCTTTATCATTGTTAAACAATACATGTTTACTTCCTCTACTAAGCACTGCACCAAAACCGTATTTTATGCTGGGTTGAAAACAAGCCCGATCAACACACTGACTGACACTGTGAGCTATTCCCCTCCCTCCCTCCCTCCCTCCCTCCCTCCCTCCCTCCCTCCCTCCCGTTCTTCATTTAATCCGCACAGAGCCGTGACAGACAGACAGAATGTAGCTAACCATTGCAAACATCAGCAACATGGCAAACAACACGTTGTGGTGACAGCAGGGATCCTCCAACATTGACCCAGCTACATTCAGCTGTTAATACAGCATGGATACAACAAGATTTAAAAGATCCAACACCATAAAGAAGATGGATGGAAAGACATTGTTAAAAATATGCCTTTGTTTTCTCTCTACTTTTTCATGTCAAGTTCAAGATCATAAAATATATCAACTTCCCAGGGAGTAATGCAATGAGTTTGGTTCCTTGATTATTTTCTGACAAATATATTTAGTCAATTTCTCCACAAATCCCCTCAAGCAGAAAGGCTTGAACTCTTAATACTCTATTTCTGGAAGGTCACACAGCAGTTCAGGCACTCCAATCTAACACTCTTCCTGGTTCATGTTGAAGGTCACTGTCTAAATGACCAGTCTGGATTGGACTGAATCGAGGTGTATATGTGAGGTGTGTGTGTGTGTGTTAGGGTGTGTGATCAGTGGCAGTAGACATGCCATAGCAGCGTGTCAGATGTCTTGTCTCTTGCTATAACCTAAAGGCCTGGGACTGTGAGGCTGAATAAGTGGCTTCTTCTCTATTAGCTTTCACTGAGTAGAACTCGTCCAGCCACTGCCTTTCATTGAAGGTCAAATGTGAGAGGTCTATGAAAAAGTTTGCCTTCACACTTGTGGTCAGTCTCGGGTGAGATCCAAGTGACCTCTAGAAGTGACCTCTGGTGTGAGGTCAAAGTTCACTGATGGGTTCAGCTCCACATGTGAAGTCATATGCATAAAGCAGAGCATGTGTGTCATTAGGATCATTATGATCTGACAGTTACCCCATGGTTCTTGACACCTAACCCTGACCTTTGTGGCCTATGTTGAGTGCATCAAAAATAAAATGTATTTATCCAATTCATGGAAAATGTATGCATTTTTTTCTTATTTTCTCCATGCTTCAGTTGTCTTTTATCAATAACTGGAACGTGAAGGGACAAGATCCAGGCATTTTTCTCATCATAATAATCAATGAATGGGTCAGACACCTTCATCATCATTTACATTTTTACATTTACGTCATTTAGCAGACGCTCTTATCCAGAGCGACTTACAAATTGGTGCATTCACCTTATGATATCCAGTGGAACAACCACTTTACAATAGTACATCTATATCTTTTTTGGGGGGGGGGTTAGAAGGATTACTATATCCTATCCCAGGTATTCCTTAAAGAGGTGGAGTTTCAGGTGTCTACGGAAGGTGGTGATTGACTCCGCTGTCCTGGCGTCGTGAGGGAGCTTGTTCCACCATTGGGGTGCCAGAGCAGCGAACAGTTTTGACTGGGCTGAGCGGGAACTGTGCTTCCGTAGAGGTAGGGGGGCCAGCAGGCCAGAGGTGGATGAACGCAGTGCCCTCGTTTGGGTGTAGGGCCTGATCAGAGCCTGAAGGTACGGAGGTGCCGTTCCCCTCACAGCTCCATAGACAAGCACCATGGTCTTGTAGCAGATGTGAGATTCAACTGGAAGGAAGTGTTTCTTCCTTTTTAATATGTAAGCTATTTGTCACTCACAGCCTATGCATATGTTAGCATTTGTCATAGGAATACATAGACCACAATAATTTCTTCCATTCCATTCCTTTTAAGCATGTGTTTACATAGAGAAACAATTTCAACCAAATTCCAGCAAAATAATAAATTTCAGTCAGCAGATCGATTTGACCCTTTTTCTTCTATAGCAGGAAAAGGCCTACAACTGTGACACATTGCTGAGTGCTTGTTTTAGACAAATGGTAGGCCTAGAAAATATAGTTCTGAGTAAGTCAGAAAGGTTTTCTTGTACGGGATTTTGTTAACAGCACGGACAACAGGTGTGTGTGTGTGTGTGTGTGTGTGTGTGTGTGTGTGTGTGTGTGTGTGTGAGGGAGTGGAAAGATGTTTTAGTGAGTCAGCAGAATCCTCTAGTATTTATTTCCCTCTCAGACACTGTCGGCCACATCAAAGGTCTGTTGAGTGGTACGACTAGTTCTCAGCCAACGCTAGACATATGCCATCATTGGAAAAAGACATCTCTAGCAGATAATAACGGTGGGCAGTTAACATCTTTGTAGTGCTGCTGTTGAAGTGAAAGCCATAAGCAGAAAAGATGATTACTCAGGCTCCGGAAAGCTCTTCTCCTGTTTTAATCGCTCTACATATTTTTGTTTTAAGAATGAAATGTTAACATCCATAAATAGATGAATGGCTGGAATTAAAGAACTAGTATGCCTACAGAGTGGGGAGTTCAAATCCTCACGTGACCAAGCAAGATGGAACTATTTGCAGACATGAATCCACCACAGTAAAGCATAGTGCAAACATAAACAGATACTGTAGGAAGATAAACCTGTTAAATACAGTAGGTGACCCCCACAGCATGTCGCAGTAGAACCCAGACTCCAGATGTTAGTGTATTATCTACAGTTGAGTTCAGCAAACTGACACAGGTGAGATGTAGCAGCTGGCTACTGTTAGGGTCTGTTTATCTTTCTAACGTCTGTCCAACCCACACATTCATAAATACACTACTTCCCTGCCCCTGACTTAGTGCCTAAACAGTACAGGGCTCAAGGTGAACTAGAGCTTAAAACTTAAAACTTAAAAGAGTTAAAGTTGGATTTAATTAAATGAATAGAAATAAGCAAAATCCATAAAAATCATGTTGACCAACTTATGGAAGGAAATAGTAAAACAATATTTTCAGGAATTATGTTACACAACAGCAGCAGGTAGTTCAGGTCAAGATGTCTCACTAAGATGACATCAGCATCTGGTGACACCCAATCTCCAGGGTCAGGTCCAAGTATAAACAAGGAGGAACTGGGAGGTTATTGTACTGGCCTGTAGAATAACAAAAACCACATGCCAGTTTGCCTGTGTGTATGGTGTGGTGTGTGTGTGTGTGTGTGTGTGTGTGTGTGTGTGTGTGTGTGTGTGTCTGAGTGTGTGTGTGTGTGTGTGTGTGTGTGTGTGTGTGTGTCTGAGTGTGTCTGAGTGTGTGTGTGTGTGTGTGTGTGTGTGTATGTGTGTGTGTGTGTGTGTCTGAGTGTGTCTGAGTGTGTCTGAGTGTGTGTGTGTGTGTGTGTGTGTGTGTGTGTGTGTGTCTGAGTGTGTGTGTGTGTGTGTGTGTGTGTGTGTGTGTGTGTGTGTGTGTGTGTGTGTGTGTGTGTGTGTGTGTGTGTGTGTCTGAGTGTGTCTGAGTGTGTGTGTGTGTGTGTGTGTGTGTGTGTGTGTGTGTGTGTGTCAGCAGGTGTGGGGTTAGTTCGGATATGAAAAAACTAATCACACGTAACCCTGGAGACAGCTGACTATGACGAACGACCTCAACCGGATATTCAGGGCATTCGACATGGCTACACTCACATTCAAATGTAAATGTCAGTGTCAAATATTTCCCAGAAAATCACCCTAGCTCTCTCTCTAAATGTATCCTTTCGCTTGCTAATTCAGTTCTTTCATTTTCACTAGCCACCAAAATTATTAAGTCATTAAAATTCAGAAATGTACACTACTGTTCAAAAGTTGGGGGTCACTAAGAAATGTCCTTGTTTTTTAAAGAAAAGTACATTTTTTTGTCCTTTAAAATAACATTAACAAATAACAAATTGATCAGAAATACAGTGTAGACATTGTTAATGTTGTAAATTACTATTGTAGCTGGAAACGGCAGATTTTTAATGGAATATCTACATACTGTAGGCATACGGAGGCCCATTATCAGCAACCATCACTCCTGTGTTCCAATGGCACGTTGTGTTAGCTAATCCAAGTTTATCATTTTAAATGGCTAATTGATCATAAGAAAACCCTTTTGCAATTATGTTAGCACAGCTGAAAACTGTTGTTCTGATTAAATAAGCAATATAACTGGCCTTCTTTGGACTAATTGAGCATCTGGAGCATCAGAATTTGTTGGTTCGATTACAGGCTCAAAATGCCTAGAAACAAAAGACTTTCTTCTGAAACTCATCAGTCTATTCTTGTTCTGAGAAATGAAGGCTATTCCATGCGAAAACGCTGTGTACTACTCTCTTCACAGAACAGCGCAAACTGGCTCTAACCAGAATAGAAAGAGGAGTGGGAGGCCACGGTGCACAACTGAGCAAGAGGAGAAGTATATTGGAGTGTCTAGTTTGAGAAACAGACAACTCACAATTTTTTTATTTATTATTATAATAAAAAATATCAATCATAATAATAATATTTACAAAACACAACGTGCCATTGGAACACAGAAGTGATGGTTGCTGATAATGAGCCTCTGTACGCCTATGTAGATATTCCATAAAAAAATCTGCCGTTTCCACCTACAATAGTAATTTACAACATTAACAATGTCTACACTGTATTTCTGATCAATTTGATGTTATTTTAATGGACAAACAAACAATGTGCATTTCTTTCTGAAACAAGGACATTTCTAAGTGACCCCAAACTTTTGAACAGTAGTGTATATTTGTTTTTAAATTATAGTTAATATTAGAATTATATAGCAGAATATCTCTAATTCTTTCAAACCCAGACAAATTCCCAGTACAATATGCTGTTTAGAAACCTAGGCCAGGGTTCAATCTGATTGCAGGTTTTAGACAATGCAGCGTTTAAAGGCAATTTCCAATTCAGCTGGTATATGCAGCGTTTACCGTGAATGCAATATCCACCAACACTGGAACATTGCTTTTAAAAGCTGCGTTGTCTGCAACCAGTGATCAGGTTGAACCCCATCCCTAAAGGATGACTGCACATGGGCAACACAGCTGATAGACAAAGAAAAAGATTGGAAAAAACTATAGCTACATTATATCAATTGAATCAGTTACAACCAGCATCAATAGCATCCCAGAGGGACAGGATTGATATGGAGGCTTGTGTTGTAAATAGAATCTGGAAGAGTTCTAAGTGAGAACACTCAGAAGAACCTTAGGCTGTCCCACTCATGGCTGGTGATTGTGTCATGGGGGCAGGGACAGAGTCAGCTCTGTGGACACACACTGGGAACAGTAATAGGCTTAGTGTAACAAGCAGGTAGGCCAGATCATATCTACAAATTAGAGAGAAGATTGGGTGTTAGATAGACCAGACACAGATGGAGCCAGGGTAAGATGTTAGATTGATCCCAGAAAGGATTGAAAAATACTTTTTATTATTACCGTATATCCTTATTCTGTCAAATTGTGTGTGTGTGTGTGTGTGTGTGTGTGTGTGCGTGTGTCTGTGTGTGTGTGTGTGTCTGTGTGTGTTAGTGTGTGTGTGTGTGTCTGTGTGTGTCTGTCTGTGTGTGTCAGTGTGTGTATGTGAGTTTGTGTGTGTGTGTCAGTATGTGTGTGTCTGTGAAAGATGTGCATGTGTAGTTATGCCTTGTGCATGTTATTTTGTATTCTGTATACCCCCCCCCCCCAAACACACACACCCCAACTTGTATGTGCAACTCAATTAGCGCCCCAGAAACAGAGGCCTCATACAAAACACACTGATACAGCCAATTAGGATGTTTGTTTCCATTCACATTGGTCCTCGTTTATTTTCGACGGCAGTTTAAGGTAAATCGGGCCTCAAAATGTGTTATTGGGGAACAACAGCTACAGTAGTAAATATGATATTCATTCTAGACTAGAGCTACAGTAGTAAATGTGTTATTCATTCTAGACTAGAGCTACAGTAGTAAATATAATATTCATTCTAGACTAGAGCTACAATAGTAAATATGTTATTCACTCTAGACTAGAGCTACAGTAGTAAATATGTTATTCATTCTAGACTAGAGCTCCAGTAGTAAATATGATATTCATTCTAGACTAGAGCTACAGTAGTAAATATGTTATTCATTCTAGACTAGAGCTACAGTAGTAAATATGTTATTCATTCTAGACTAGAGCTACAGTAGTAAATGTGATATTCATTCTAGACTAGAGCTACAGTAGTAAATGTGATATTCATTCTAGACTAGAGCTACAGTAGTAAATATGTTATTCATTCTAGACTAGAGCTACAGTAGTAAATGTGATATTCATTCTAGACTAGAGCTATGGTAGTTACAGTACTGCAAGGCTTCTGATTGTACTGTAACATACTTTAGAATGTGATCACAGGGGTAGTTATGCAACACAGAGTGCAGGTTTCATCTTGACTTGCTGAAGCACTTCTCCTCAAAACCACTTTTGACCTGACAGTCAGGTCATGTTCTCACCTAAGGCTCAAGTCTTTGACTTATTAATGTAATTGATTGCTTGTCAGGTTGTTTTTATGGTCACACTAACCACATATCTACTATAGGAGATTAGCTGTTAGTGCCAAGTGATGCTTCTTACAGATGTAGGATCACTAATTTGAGGCAGTTTGCTACATTAATGAATGGACACTTTTGTAAAGGTTGATACATTTTTCGTGAAGTTGAAATTACAAACTTTAGAAGCCTTTCTAAACCTCAAACACACTACACGTTTTACATTTCCTGCATTCAGGAAAGATTCTACATCTGTATATCAAACGCCACACAGCATTCAGGTTTTATTGCTTTTCAGAGGAATCCATTCCAGGATTGTTCAAAGGCATTCCTCCATCTAAACATTGCAGTAGTACATGGAGCATATTGTGGGAGAGAGTCATGAATGCCATGTTGAACCTGCTTCACAGAACCCTTTACTCAGAGAAGCTCTAAACTAGAACACCTTGGTAACGTCAGTTATTAAATAACTACTTGCCTTTCAACAATCTGGCCTGCAATCTATCTATCTACCTACCTCCATCTTTCTCTCCGACTCAGAGCTCCTCACGACCGTGTGCTTCTGAGAGGCATTTAAAGATGATTTAATTAAAAGAGAAATAGGGCAGTGAGGAGAAAACACTATTCGCTTTCTGGCCCAAATGGAATACCCAGCTGCAATCATAGAGCAAGGCATGCTCTCCCATGTCCAAACCTGCCTCCCAGGAGAGAACTGGTCATGTTAGTGTGTGTAGGACATGACTTTGATGTTGTCACTCTTATCCCAAAGGCATGGTTGTGTGATGAGGGAGGAGTGTGGGGTGTGTGTGCGTGGGCAGAAGGGGTGGTGTGTGTGTGTGTGTGTGTGTGTGTGTGTGTGTATGTCTGCGTGCTTGAGTGAGTGCATGTGCGCTAAGGTGCAGAGAATCAGAGCAGGTGGTCAGTCCAGTTCAAGTGTTCAGCAGTCTGATGGCTTGTAGATAGAAACTGTCTCTGAGCCTGTTGGTATCAGACCTCATGCTCATTTGCCGTCTGCCCGGTGGTAAGGGAGTGAACAGCTTGTGTGTGTGTGTGTGTACGTGTGTGTGTGTACGTGTGTGTGTGTGTGTGTGTGTGTGTGTGTGTGTGTGTGTGTGTGTGTGTGTGTGTGTGTGTGTGTGTGTGTGCATACCTGCGTATTCCAGGCAGTCACACAGATGAAATCCTGCTCTACTTGTGACCCCGGTCACAAACCTGCTAAATCTTCCCGGAGTATCCCCATACTCCACTTATAACTGCAGACATCTAACCTAACAGCTAAAGAGCATCTAGAGAACCAGTTAGCCTAGATATCCTTACTTTACAGCTGGAGAATTTTCACTTAAAAGTCAGTGACCTAAAGTAGACACAACAGGGGCTTTGTATAGTTTTATTTGTGGTGGATGCGTATCCTGCTTATATTCCTGGGCCCTCCTGGAGTATTGTGTTGGTGGGGTGGGTTTCTAATGATGAGATGGTGAGTCAGGTTGAGTTGTCCTGACCTGCCCTGCCATCCTGGCTGTGCCCTAATGTAATGTAGAGAACAAGTCAGACATGTTAGTCAAACTGGAATGGACCTTCTTGACTTCCTGGTCTTGCCAACCACCTGTTGCTCTGGCGACCCCTGGCACCTTGTCCATATCATTACATTGCTTAGACAAATAAATAAATACTCATTATGGACTGAAGAATATGTACTACAGTTGCAATGGAAGAAGAACACCAGGCTACACCATCTAATGTTATGAATATTGTATGTTGATTTCTGGTTTACCTCCAAATATTACTGTTCGTTATTTTTTATTGTGATTGTTACTGTTTTCTTTGTGTGTACTGTCGAAAGCAACAGTGCATTGTTAGCTAGCTAGCTGATTCAACGTAGACCATAGACCTTTACCTTAACTGTTCATTTCCTTAACTATTGACACGGTTTAAATGATTTGAATTTCAAAAGTGAATGTTGTCCTAAAATAACATAAAGCATGAGATTTATCTTGGGAATTACATTCCTCTTTTAATTTCGGTCATCCATTTTTGGTGCTGTAAAGTGAGATTACTATGGTAATGTAATTGCTCCTGTTTTATCTGGGCTACAGTTGAAGATGAGGATTAATTTCAGCTGTTGAATAAAAGTCATGTCTGTGGAAAAATAAAGGAGGTAGTAGTCACAAGCCGTCTCTGGGTAGATTCAGACTGACACGTCAGTTTATACAGCCATTTTCTCCTTATCTGGAAGGAGTTTTTAGGGGAAAGAGAGAGAGACAACCCATATTTATGTTTATTTATTTTCCCTTTTGTACTTTAACTATTTGCACATCGTTACAACACTGTATATAGACATTTTACATGTCTTCATTCTTTTGGAACTTTTCTGAGTGTAATGTTTTATTGTTTATTTCACTTTTGTTTATTATCTATTTCACTTGCTTTGGCAATGTACACATATGTTTCCCATGCCAATAAATTGAAATTGAATTGAGAGAGAGAAAGAGATGGAAGTTTAATTTCCTTATCTACAGTAGATACAGACATTACCATACATTGCATCAGCTGATATACAACCTGATTGGTTGATGTCTCCTAGTCGTCCCCCATATTGATACAAAAATCCTCTCGGAGATATAATAACAATGTCATATTTCATACCCACACACACTACGAGCTGACACATTGAATGTGAGCTCAAACTGCAGCATGCATACTAAAAAAGGCTCTTGTTGCTTGATTTAATCAAACATACAGTAGAATCATCTCCTACATTTATAATTGGGTTTTGATTCCCAGGTGGAGAAAAGGGAAAAAGGCCTTCATCACATCAAGGATGTGTTGGGGCTTTAAATGCCAGACAGCCCTTTTATAGAGGGAGAGAGAGACACAGAACAGCACACATAACGACACACAGAACGACACACAGAACGACACAGAGAGAGACACACAGAGAGACACAGAGAGACACAGAGACACAGAGAGAGACACAGACACAGAGAGAGACACAGAAAGAGACACAGACACAGAGAGAGACACAGAGAGAGACACAGAGAGAGACACAGAGAGAGACACAGAGAGAGACACAGACACAGAGAGAGACACAGAGAGAGAGACAGACACAGAGAGAGACACAGAGAGAGACACAGAGAGAGACACATAGATAGACAGAACGACACAGAGACAGATAGAGGAGCAGACAGGGAGAAAAAGAGAGAGAAGAAAGGGAAGGGAAGAATTCAGAGGGTGGAAAACATTTTCTATAGCAGGCATTTGAGCCTCACTGAGGCCATTAAACATTGATGATGTTTACCCATATTTGTGCTGGCGTTCATTGCTCCGTTCAATCATTTTCTAGGTGAGAAGCTGGCAAGGGTACCAAGCAACTCAGCAACTCACCTGATAACCTCCTAAGACACTGCAATATTCCAAATTCATTAGAACAAAACCACTCATACACACACACAAACACACACACACACACACACACACACACACACACTAACATGCAAATAATATGTATATATGTAATCTTCATAAAGTGTCAAAGAAAGTACTACTGTGTGGCAGTAAACACAACGGTAACGCAGCTTGGCTACAGTCCCAGTGTTATCAGGAGGTTCCCATTAGGATGAATCTAAATGCAAGGATGTCTTTTTAATCCGCCCCCAGGCACTGACCCAGATCTTCACACCCACATGCATACGTTTCCCCTTAAGAGCCACGCTGGAGAAGAGCTGTGAGTATGTTTGTGCCAATCTCATTTACCGTAGTTGGTGTGTTTGTGTCAATGTTTGTCCAAGTGTAATTCATCTGTGTGTGAGGGTGTCACTGAGTTTGTGTGCGTGTGTGTGTGTGTGTGTTGTCATGGGTATAGCTGTCTTGCACAGAGGGGGGTATGGGGGAAGTGGTACTATACAAGTGTTGAGTAGAGAGAAGGAGAACAAAACATCTTATTCATTTGGAATCTGTTCTCGGCTGTGAAAATAATTTCCTTTCGAGGACTATGAAGTTTGTGTCTGGCTGGATGTGTTTATTTAAATCTCTCTGTCTCTTCCTCAAACTATCATCAGAATTTTCTTCCCAAACAATCACTCAGACTACAGTACAGCAGAACCTTTCCACTGTTCTAGAAGGCTCCTCTCTCAGTCTATTTCTGACACACACAACCAAAAAACCAGATTATGACTGTACAGAAGGCTATGGACATGACACATGAGACAAGAGAAACCAACCACTGTAAGCGTCAGCAACATTTGGTCCTTTGAAATAAAACAATCCACAAAAGTTGAAGATTAGCTAGAGTGCAAACCCATGTGTTCTAATGCAAGCACTGGTTTGGGTACTTCCTGCTTACCTTGTTCATTGGGTCAGGACCACAGGTACTGAGAGAGAAAGGGGGTGAATGGGAGCTGTGTGTCTCTACAACAAGAAGAGAGAGAGAGAGAGAAAGAAAGAGAGAGGGAGAGAGAAAGAGAGATAGAGACACGAGAAAGAGAGAGAGAGAGAGAGAGAGAGAGAGAGAGAGAGAGAGAGAGAAAGAGAGTGGGAGAGAAAGAGAGAGAGACACGAGAGAGAGAGAGAGAGAGAGAGAGAGAGAGAGAGAGAGAGAGAGAGAGAGAGAGAGGAGGGAGGGAGGGAGAGAGAGAATCTTTAGTGCTGTTTGAAATTGAATGCCCCCTTCCATGAATAGCAGCACTTTGGATGTAAAGCCCAGTGTGCCTCATCCTCTCTCTCCCTGCCTGTGTGTGTTAGTGCTGAGGTAAGCATGCTGTCTCTTTACAGTCCATCCAACTGGGAGGAAAACATTAGTCCATGTGGGGAGATAGATTTCCCACTGGGACACACATTCATTCATAACACAGTCATTATTCCAGGTGTGCAGTTTAGCCTCGCAGACAGCTATTCATTACCATAGGTGTTGGTTCATTTGGGATTTTAGTGTGTGTATGTGCGCGTGTGCATGTGTATGTGTGTGTGCATGAGTGAGAGTGAGAGACAACCCGTATTTATTTTCCCTTTTGTACTTTAAATATTTGCACATTATATGATATTTGAAATGTCTTTATTCCTTTGGAACTTTTTTGAGTGTAAATGTTTACTGTACATTTTTGTGCTGTTTTTTCACTTTGCTTATTATCTATTTAACTTGCTTTGGCAATGTAAACATACATTTCCCATGTCAATAAGCCCTTAAATTGAAACTGAATTGAGTTGAGAAAGAAAGAGAAACAGAGAGAGAAGGAGAGAAAGAGAGAGAGAGAGAGAGAGAGAGAGAGAGAGAGAGAGAGAGAGAGAGAGAGAGAGAGAGAGAGAATGAAGGGACATATTCTTCATAATAAAACAGCTACAGTGCCAACAGAAAGAATTCATACCCCTTGGCTTATTCCACATTTTGTCGTGTTAAGTCTGAATTCAACATTTATCAACAACAACAAAAATTCCCCTATCTACACACACTATCCCACAAAAAGTAAAGAAATATCTCATTTACATAAGTATTCACACCCCTGAGTCAATACATATTAGAATCACCTAAGTCTCTAAGAACTTTGCAAACCTGGATTGTACAATATTTGTACAAAACTATTCAAGCTCTGTCAAGTTGCCATGGTTTTTAAAACCGATTTAAGTCAAAACTGTAACTCAGCCACTCAATAATATTCAATGTCGTCTTGGTAAGCAATGCCAGTGTATATTTGGCCTTGTGTTATAGGTTATTGTCCTGCTGAAATAATGTATTTAATAATTTGTCTCCCAGTGTCTGTTGGAAAGCAGACAACCAGGTTTTCCTCTAGGATTTAAAAAAAATATATATATTTTTGTATTTATTGAATATTCGAAACATACAATATACTTGCAGTCAAGCCGCTCAACAACTACATCATACCAGTCATCCAACAGATTCCCATTCAGAGCGACACACAGCATCCAGGGTCAATGCCCTGCTCAAGGGCACGTTGACCAATCTCTTACCAGGCCAAAAAACGTGAACCCGAACCCTCCAAGATTCCCCCACAGTTCCCCAAAAGCTGTCCCTCAACCATTAGAGACCCCTCCCACAGGAAGAAAAATAAAAAATACAATTAATTCCATTCCCCACCCCCAAGAACCCCCCAATGCAACAACAACCAAGAGAATGAACTAAAGAGAAAAAAGGAAAAGACAGAAGAAAACAGCAAACAACAATGCACTTTTCTTTTTTTTATAATAAATTTAAAACAAAGGACATCAAGGACAACTAAAATCATAACAGCATTGCCAACTGTATATGTTTGTGTGCATGTCTGGCACTATTACATGTATGTGTGTGTTCTTGCATGTGTTTGTTTGAATGAGAGTGTGTGTATATGCATGTGTACAAACACCTGCATGGCATCAGCCTCAGGCAAACCGGCATTAGTTGTAAAAACACTGCCACTTAGTGTCATTCAAATGTACTTTTTATTATGTTTTATTGTTTTTACTTTTTTTTACTTTTATCTTTGACCATCATTCTATCTCCCACACAACAACTCCACTCCCACTTGTCTCCAATTCCACATACCAACCCTCAGCTTCCCTCAGCACATCCCATCTATCTCTGCTGGCCACCCACTTCGGGTTTCTACGCAACACATATCTTTCAACTATGCTGTGATGTTTAACATACAATTTCAATCTATCTAATCGAGTGGAATCCACAGATTGCGTGTTTAAGATAAATAATTTTACTAAGAATATTAGTATATTATTGACTGACCCGGTCTCTCCAGATCTCCAAACAGTACTATTTCTATGGTCAATTTTAGATCAATGCTATGCATTTTCAGCCATTCCTGAACCTGAGACCAGAAACAGGCTACCTGAGGGCAATACCAAAATAAATGGTCTATTGATTCTGTATCCTCACAACAAAATCTGCAGAGCTTCGATGATTTTATGCCCCAAATATTCAACATTTTGTTGGTGGCAAGAATTCTATATAATAATTTTAGCTGAAAAGCACAAAGTCTTGAATCTTGCATTGTTTTATATATCAACTCATACACCCTGTACCATGGAATCGGTACATAAAAAATCTCTTCCCAACTTTTTTGCACTCTTTATGGCACAGTTGTCAACATCCTGGTCCTCAAATGAAACTGGAATACTTTCCTATTCATGCTATTTTTATTCCTCCACCAGTTTTGATCCTTTATATTGGGCAGACAGACCAGTTCCCTATCTCCTCCCGCTGCCACCTGCCTCCTCCATTGTTGGGGTAATGCTGTAATCAATTGGCTGTACTCTTGGATTGAGCAGACCTTTCCGTACAATTTGATAACTCCATGAAGGACATAACTCTACCATTCCAATTTACAATAACATTTAAGAACAAAATACCCTTTTCAAACATCTTTCCCATAAATACTTGTATTTAGTTAACCAGCACATTTGAGTTCAGCCATAATATTTGTTGTAATATTTGTTCTATCTTTTCAGGGGGATGAAATTGAAATTGTAGCCAGCTCTGCAATGCTTGTTTGAAAAAGAGAGATACTTTCAAAAAAATATCATTTTCAATTAATCGAAAATGAGACATGGCAGTCTGCACAAAGGCAAAAAGGCAATTTTTAAACAATGGATGAGCTTTTCTTAGTAATCTACTTGAGAACCATTTAGGGTCCAAATAAAACTTATGAATGAGTGATGCTTTTAGAGAGAGGTTTTGTGCTTCTATATTTAATAATCTCAACCCACCCAATTCATATTCATTATATAGATAGGCACGAGCAAAATATTTTTTGCTCATATGATTTGAAAAACGAATCATCAGGAATAGGCAGCGCCATAAGTAAGTGAGCAAACTGAGATATGACTAAGGAGTTAATCAGGGCAATTTTTCCATAAGATCCTGGTGGCAGGATCTTGCAGGATCTTGCAGGATCTTGTCTATTTATACAAGTTTTCTATTGAAATTCATTGTGGAGAGCTTATTTATATATTTTGTGATATGAATACCGAGTATGTCTACTTCACCATCAGCCCATTATATAGATAAACTGCAGGGTAATGTAAAAGTTGTATTTTTTAAGGATCCAATATGTAATATTGTACACTTATCATGAGGTTTTAGTCCAGAGAGTACAGAAAAGTTATCTAGATCTTCATGGAGACATTGCAGGGATCTAGCGTGTGGACTTAATATAAAACTTGAGTCATCGGCACACATGGACACCTTTGTTTTTAAGCCTTGGATTGCTAATCCTCTAATGTTGTTATTGGATCTGATTTTAACAGCTAGCATTTCGATGGCCATAACGAATAGATATGGTGACAGCGGACACCCTTGTTTAACTCCTCTTGACAATTCAAAACTCTGAGAAGTAGCCATTATTTACTATTTCACACCTGGGATTGCTATACATTATTTTTACCCATTTTATAAGAGAATTACCGAAATTGAAAAAATCCAGATATTTATAAATAAAATCCAGTCTTACTTTATCAAATGCCTTTTCAAAATTCGCTATAAATACCATTCCTGGCTTCTTATATGTTTCATGATGTTCTATTATTTCTAGTAGTTGTCGTATATTATCTCCAATGTATCGTCCATGTAAAAAACATGTCTGATCAGGATGAACAGGATGAACAATACCACTTTTCCTATAGGATTTCGCTTGTGCTAGGCTCTAGTCAGTTGTTTTATCATAAAAAGCTCCCTAGTCCTTGCCGATGACAAGCATACCCATAACATGATGCAGCCACCACCATGCTTGAAAATATGAAGAGTGTGTCACGGTTGTCGTAAGGAGAAGCGGACCAAAGTGCAGCATGTGTGTCGTTCCACATTTTATTTACACTGTGAAACTATGCAATACATAAACATAAACTAAAGAACAAAACAACAAACCATGACTCAGAGGTGAAACATACACTACTCAAAAACAATCTCCCACAAACCCAGGTGGAAAAAAACCCTACTTAAGTATGATCTCCAATTAGAGACAACGACGAGCCGCTGCCTCTAATTGGAGATCATCCCAAACAAAACCCCAACATAGAAATACAAGACTAGACCCCGACAACATAGAAATAGAAAACATAGACAGAAACCCCTGTCACACCCTGACCTACTCTACCATAGAAAATAACATCTTTCTATGATCAGGACGTGACAGTACCCCCCCAAAGGTGCGGACTCCGACCGCACCTAAACAAAACAAACCCCCCCCCCCAAAAAGGGAGGGTAGGGTGGGTAAATACTGTCTATGGCGGCTCTGGTGCAGTACACATAACCTTCTTATCCCGCGGATCCTCCAACAGAGGAGGCGGCTCCAATTCGGGGCGTAACCACCGCTCCACCCGCTGATCCCTCCGCTTTTGTGTCACCGGACTGTGGATCATCACCGGAGGTTCTGGACCGCCGACCGTTGCTGGAGGTTCCGGACCGTCTCAGGAGGTTCCGGACTGCGGGCCGTCTCAGGAGGTTCCGGACTGCGGGCCATCTCAGGAGGTTCCGGACTGGGGACCGTCGCTGCAGGCTTCATGCCATGGATCATCACTGCAGGCTCCGCGCCATGGATCACCACTGGAGGCTTTGTGCCATGGATCATCCCTACAGGCTCCGGGCCATGAATCATTTTACATTTACATTTAAGTCATTTAGCAGATGCTCTTATCCAGAGCGACTTACAAATTGGTGCATTCACCTTATGATATCCAGATCATCCCTACAGGCTTCTTGCCATGGATTATCCCTACAGGCTCCGGGCCATGGATCATCCCTACATGCTCCGGGCCATGGATCATCACTGGAGGCTTTGGACCATGGATCGGACCATTGGAGGCTTCTTATGTGGAGCTGGAACAGGTCTCACCAGACTGGGGAACGTCGCTGGAGGCTCCGGACTGGGGGACGTCACCGGAAGCTCTGGACTGGGAACTGTTGCCGGAAGCTCTGGACTGGGAAGACACACTAGAGGCCTGATGCGTGGGGCTGGCACAGGTGGCGCCAGACTGGTAACACGCACCTCAGGGCGAGTGTGAGGAGTAGGAACAGGACACACTGGGCTGGGCAGGCGCACTAGAGACCTGATGCGTGGGGCTGGCACAGGTGGCGCCAGACTGGTGACATGCACATCACGGTAAGCACGCAGAGTTGGCTCAGGTCTCCAACCTGACTCTGCCAATCTCCCCGTGTGCCCCCCCCAAAGGCGCTTTTCCCCTGCCCCTAAATCAAATCAAGTCAAAGTTTATTTGTCACGTGTGCCGAATACAACAGGTGTAGACCTTACAGTAAAATGCTTACTTACAGGCTCTAACCAATAGTGCGAAAAAAAGGTATGTGTGTGTGTGTGTGTGTGTGTGTAGGTAAGTAAAGAAATAAAACAACAGTAAAAAGACATTTGAAAACAAGAGTAGCAAGGCTATATATACACAATGCAAATAGTCCGGGTAACCATTTGGTTACCTGTTCAGGAGTCTTATGGCTTGGGAGTAAAAACTGTTGAGAAGCCTTTTTGTCCTAGACTTGGCACTTCGGTACCGCTTGCCATGCGGTAGTAGAGAGAACAGTCTATGACTGGGGTGGCTGGGGTCTTTGACAATTTTCAGGGCCTTCCTCTGACACCACCTGGTGTAGAGGTCCTAGATGGCAGGCAGCTTTGCCCCAGTGATGTACTGGGCCGTACGCACTACCCTCTGAAGTGCCTTGCAGTCGAAGGCCGAGCAATTGCCGTACCAGGCAGTGATGCAACGGGTCAGGATGCTCTCGATGTTGCAGCTGTAGAACCTTTTGAGGATCTCAGGACCCATGCCAAATCTTTTTAGTTTCCTGAGGGGGAATAGGCTTTGTCGTGCCCTCTTCACGACTGTCTTGGTGTGTTTGGACCATTCTAATTTGTTGTTGATGTGGACACCAAGGAATTTGAAGCTCTCAACCTGCTCCACCACAGCCCCGTCGATGAGAATGGGGATGTGCTCGGTGCTCCTTTTCCTGTAGTCCACAATCATCTCCTTAGTCTTGGTTACATTGAGGGATAGGTTGTTATTCTGGCACCACCCGGCCAGGTCTCTGACCTCCTCCCTATAGGCTGTCTCATCGTTGTCGGTGATCAGGCCTACCACTGTTGTGTCATCAGCAAACTTAATGATGGTGTTGGAGTCGTGCCTGGCCATGCAGTTGTGAGTGAACAGGGAGTACAGGAGGGGACTGAGCACGCACCCCTGGGGAGCTCCAGTGTTGAGGGTCAGCGTGGCAGATGTGTTGTTACCTACCCTCGCCACCTGGGGGCGGCCCGTCGAGAAGTCCAGGATCCAGTTGCAGAGGGAGGTGTTTAGTCCCAGGTTCCTTGGCTTAGTGATGAGCTTTGAGGGTACTATGGTGTTGAACGCTGAGCTGTAGTCAATGAATAGCATTCTCACATAGGTGTTCCTTTTGTCCAGGTGGGAAAGGGCAGTGTGGAGTGCAATAGAACTTGCATCATCTGTGGATCTGTTTGGGTGGTATGCAAATTAGAGTGAGTCTAGGGTTTCTGGGATAATGGTGTTGATTTGAGCCATTACCAGCCTTTCAAAGCACTTCATGGCTACGGACGTGAGTGCTACGGGTCTGTAGTCATTTAAGCAGGTTGCCTTTGTGTTCTTGGGAACATGGACTATGGTGGTCTGCTTGAATCTTGTTGGTATTACAGACTCAATCAGGGACATGTTAAAAATGTCAGTGAAGACACCTGCCAGTTGGTCAGCACATGCCCAGAGCACACATCCTGGTAATCCATCTGGCTCCGCATACTTGTGAATGTTGACCTGTTTAAAGGTCTTACTCACGTAGGCTAAGGAGAGCGTGATCACACAGTCGTCCGGAACAGCTGATGCTCGCATGCATGCCTCAGTGTTGCTTGCCTCGAAGCGAGCATAGAAGTGGTTTAGCTCGTCTGGTAGGATTGTGTCACTGGGCAGCTCGCGGCTGTGCTTCCTTTCCTCCAAAGCCCTGGATATACTCCTCCATATCTCCTCAATAGTCCACTGGTCCATACCACGCTGCTTGGTCCTTTGGTGGTGGGAGATTCTGTCACGGTTGTCGTAAGGAGAAGCGGACCAAAGTGCAGCGTGTGTGTCGTTCCACATTTTATTTACACTGTGAAACTATGCAATACATAAACATAAAGAACAAAACAACAAACCGTGATGCAGAGGTGAAACATACACTACTCAAAAACAATCTCCCACAAACCCAGGTGGAAAAAACAACGAGGACCAACTGCCTCTAATTGGAGATCATCACAAACAAAACCCCAACATAGAAATACAATACTAGACCCTGACAACATTTAAATAGAAAACATAGAAAAAAACCCAGTCTAGCCCTGACCTACTCTACCATAGAAAATAACATCTTTCTATGGTCAGGACGTGACAGAGTGATGCTCAGTGATGTCTTATGTTGGATTTGCCGCAAACATAATGCTTTGTATTCAGGACATAAAGTACATTTCTTTGCCACATTTTTTGCAGTTTTACATTAGTGCCTTGTTGCAAACAAGATTCATGTTTTGGATTTTTTTTTAAATTCTGTACAGGCTTCCTTCTCACTCTGTCATTTAGGTTAGTATTGTGGAGTAACTACAATGTTGTTGATCCATCCCCAGTTTTCTCCTATCACAGCCATTAAACTATGTTACTGTTTTAAAGTCACCATTGGCCTCACGGGGAAATCCCTGAGCGGTTTCATTCCTCTACGGCCACTGAGTTAGGAAGGACATCTGTATATTTGTAGTGACTGGGTGTATTGATACACCATCCACAGTGTAATTAATAACTTCACCATGCTCGAAGGGATATTCAATGTCTGCTTTTTTCTTTTAACCCATCTTCCAGTAGGTGTCCTTCTTTGTGAGGGAATTGATAACCTCCCTGGTTTTTGTGGTTGAATCTGTGTTTGAAATTCACTGCTTGACAAAGGGACCTTACAGATAATTGTATGTGTGGGGTATAGAGATGAGGTTGTCATTCAGAAATCATGTTAAACACAATTATTGCACACAGAAAGAGTTCATGCAATGTATAATGTGACTGGTTAAGAACATTTAGTCCTGAACTCTTATTTAGTCTTACCATAACAAAGGGTTGAATAGTTATTGACTCAAGACGTTTCAGCTTTACTCCCCAATTTCGTGATATCTAATTGGTAGTTACAATCTTGTCCCATCACTGCAACTCCTATAGGGACTCTTTAGAGGCAAAGGTCGAGAGCCGTGTGTCCTCCCAAACACGACCCTGCCAAGCCGTACTGCTTGCTTACAGGCGCCCGGCCCGCAACAAGGAGTCGTTAGAGGAAATCCAAACCCAAACCCTCCTCTAACCCGGATGATGCTGGGCATATTGTACGCCGCCTCATGTGTCTCCCGGGACACAGCCTGGGATCGAACCCGGGTCTGTCATGCCTTAGACCGTTGCGCCACTCGGGAGGCCCCAGATGTTGATTTTTAAATAATTTGTTAACATTTCTAAAAATACAATTCCACTTTAACCTATTGTGTATATTTAATACATTTTAAATTGAGGCTGTAACACAAGAAAATGTGGAAAAAGTCAAGGGGTGTGAGTGCTTTCTGAAGGCACTGTATGTGGTCTCATTTGGGAATTATATATTTTTTTCTTCGTCTTTTGTCATATTAACTGATGGAATATCCTGATATCACCTGGGCCTAATGCACATCTAGGCTATTCGAGGCGGCAACCACCATCGCAGTTTGCCAGCGTGGCACCATCAGCCTTGGCACGACATGACTCAAGAGCAGAGGGTTGCCATGACAACCAAGTGGCCACACTTTACCGACAGACTCAACATGAACTGCCCACGTCTATTTTCCACTTCAAAGAAACCGGAACACTTTGAACAAAACCCTCTGTAGTTCAGCTCGGCATGTTCAAATGGGACCCAGAGACATACTGTACAGTGCATGACTGCCCTCCATATTGTGTTTATTAGTTTACTGGTTACACCGTCATACTAAATTTGAAATGTTTACCCTACATGAAACCTGTTGTACCTCATTATAGTTGTTCATCTACACATCGGAAATCAGAACCTAATTGACCTCTATTCAAATGTATACCTGATTTTTCTTGACACACCTCTCTCTGGTCTTTGTTTGTCCCTCTCCTCCCACTGTCTTTGTCATTGTGAATGGACGGAAATGGAGAGCACCAAAACACAGCACTAGTGAAAGGACTTGATGGAGCCACAGCCTGCAGCAAAACAATGGGGGAGTCTCCCTGTGTTTAGCTTCCACTTCCTTACCACACAGACACAGGGCTTACCGAGGAGAGAGACACTGTATTATGGTGGATGACAGAACAGGGCAACTATTTGATTGGAAACAAGTACATTTGGCCAAATTGTAAAATGTATAATGGACCGTTAACTAGAGGGAAAAATGCGGGAAATTGCTAAATGGATGGACAATGTGATAATTTGGTTGCCTGAGCACCTCTTAAACATTATACTATTCATTAACCTACATCTAATGTTAAAATACAGCCCAGAGGCAATGTTCAATGTCTCTCTCACTCGACAGTCACCACTCAAATCCCTTTCTCCCAACGACACAGTTGCCAAGGAAACGCCAGCAGTTGCCAATAGTCTTAAAATTCCAAAATGAGACGGTTGAATCTCTATGGAAATTCCAGAGGTGGAATATTTTTCACTGAAGCGCCATTCTCCAGAAACAGAAAACAGTTAACGCCCAGTGAGCCAACTGATTTTCCATAACACCTCAATTCCCAAAACCAGCCATTAACCAATTATTGTACAGCTAGGCAACCTGACATGACATGCATTTAGCAAGGAAAGGAAAATAAAATTAGGAGGCAGAACTAAGCCATAACATTTAGTGGTTTATGTTTTTATATAACAGTCTTATGGTCTTGTTCATCATCTCCTATGTTTGTTCTCATGTCTCTACAAGCAGTTGGTGAGTGGCTCCGTTTGTTTATTCTGTGATTTTATTACCGGACCAAATTGCTCTTGTGGGAGACCAGAGCAATTTTCAGCCCACACATGTTAATTAGACACTCTATGCTGCTCACCCAGAGAGAAGAAATATAAACACTTTATGTACAATACAAGCCCTTTTACAACTCCTGTATATCATAGGTTAGGTTCAACAAATGGATGTTTGGTGTCAATGGTGGGGATGGGGATGGTTTGGGCTGCTACAGATGTAGGATCTTAATTTGATCCCCTTGCTGCAGTGCATTTTCAACTTGTAGTGTATTTGAACTGCCGTCGAACCGAGCTCCGGAAATAGATACATTCAGAAAGTGCATTATTATTATACCTTTATTTCAACAAGGAACACAGACTGAGACCAAGCTCTCTTTTACAGCTGGGCCCTGAGTATACAAGTTTACACATACATGATGCACAACTCTCACTTGTTTATTTAAACAATGAATTTTTAACTCTGAGCAAGTGCAAGTCAAGTCTCACACTTCCTGCACTTCTGGTCATTCACCATCCCTACGGTAGCATGTCCTGGAGAAACCCCAAACACAAGAGGACTCCAAAACTCAAAGAGGAGGATTATGTCCTACGTAGGTTCTTTTGGATAAATTAGTCTAGTGACATTCCATGTTTGAAGGGACGCAGAGAGAGGCAGGGGTCTGAGGATTGGGGACAGGTAAACCCCACATCTCTCGGAGTGGTGATAATGGTAACCCTTTGACTTTTTCCATTAACTCTACTTGAAAATGTCTGGCTTAAACCAAAATCCTTCCCATCATCCATTTCAGGCAGCCCAGTACTGATGGCCCATTAATGTACTGAGGTGAGCGTCCATGTTTTTAACAGCTAACCTCGCCCCCTGGCTCTGCCCTACTGCAACCCTAACAGGGATAAAACACCCAGCCCTCCCCAAAGTATAGTGAATGGTCATGTATAACTCCTCTCCATTTTGTCTAATAAAAACAGAAGGTAGTGTGTAAATCACAGTGCTTCTCCTATCCAGTCAAACACACACACACACACGCACGCACGCACGCACACACACACACACACACACACACACACACACAGAGAGACAGTTCTGCTGCAGCTGAATCTTTAATGGAGGCCATGTTACAACACATCAGCCCTGGGAAGTAATGCAATCTTTTAAAAGGACAATGCTCAGTCCCCAACACAGCTTTACAGGATGAATACAGTGCAAACAATGCTACCACCACTGGAGATCTTGCTAAATGTTTTATTTTAGGACATACAGAAACATTTTAAATGTTCACTGATTTAAAGGCTTTATTTTAAAGTAAGTTTTAGAGCCAATCAAACAAAACAGTTCAGTTGAAGAAAAAACTATTGCAAAGGAAAAAAGCTCACAGAATTTGTTTCTGCATCTAAACATATGGGAGGATTTCCAATATGAATATGGAGAATGTAAAAGGAATGAACAAAATCCCTCACGAGATCCATCTGTATGCATACAGCTTGAATATGTAACACACATTACTCCCTCCCCCCTCTCCTTGTGTCTCCTCAGCCTCCATGCTCTGGAATGGCAACACTGTCACCACAACACAGCAAGAGGATGAGCCATGTTGCGCCAAATCACTGTTTTCTGCTGCTGCTCCAGAGTAAAGCAACAAAGCGTCCCAACCTCAGACACTCCTCACAGGCCAAACAGCAGGCCAAACAGCAGGCCAAACAGCAGGCCATACAGCAGGCCGTACAGCAGGCCAAACAGCAGGCCATACAGCAGGCCATACAGCAGACCATACAGCAGGCCAAACAGCAGGCCATACAGCAAGCTGTACAGCAGGCCAAACAGCAGGCCATACAGCAGGCCAAACAGCAGGCCATACAGCAGGCCAAACAGCAGGCCATACAGCAGGCCAAACAGCAGGCCATACAGCAAGCCGTACAGCAGGCCAAACAGCAGGCCATACAGCAGGCCAAACAGCAGGCCATACAGCAGGCCAAACAGCAGGCCATACAGCAGGCAATACAGCAGGGCATACAGCAGGCCAAACAGCAGGCCATACAGCAGGCCAAACAGCAGGCCATACAGCAGGCAATACAGCAGGGCATACAGCAGGCCAAACAGCAGGCCATACAGCAGGCCAAACAGCAGGTCATACAGCAGGCAATACAGCAGGGCATACAGCAGGCCAAACAGCAGGCCATACAGCAGGCCAAACAGCAGGTCATACAGCAGGCCAAACAGCCAGCTTGGCTGCAGGACACAATAGGAACTGGATGTCCTTGACTGGACATATGAGGTTGAATGGGGGCATTCTGCTGTATGGTTTTTGGTGTTGGTATTCTGGTGAGAAGACAATCTAGATTACTTGCTCATTCTATTGTGGCTTTGGACAAACATTATTCATTATTCATGATGAACTGAACTATAAAGTCAAAAGGACATCAATGTAGGGCTCAAATTGCTATTACTCTGGTACAGTCACTGTATACCTGTAAGGATAGACACAGGAGATGGGAAGCAAGTACAGGGAGTGAACATTTAATGAAACAACGGAAAAATAACAAAACAAGAACAGCGTCTGGACAGGGGGAACAAAACGACATTAAGACAATAATGCTGACACAGGGAACCAACTGAGGAACAGACAGATATAGAGGGGCAATCAACAAAGTAAAGGAGTCCAGGTGAGTCCAAAGAGCGCTGATGCACTTAATGATGGTGACAGGTGTGTGTAATGATGGGCAGCCTGGCGCCCTCGAGCTGGCGCCCACTTCACTATTTCATATAATTGAAATATCATTCTATTGCAAGCCTAAATTTATAATGGAACAGCCGTAGAGGAACCTCTAGGATTCAATTATCACTAATAGCCTACATGAGGAAAACCCTGTATTAGCCTCTCCTATTGTTTTCAGCTGAAACATACAGGCCTTTACAATCTGTTCAGATGAGTTTCTGTTTACATCTAGAAGCAATGATAACCTCTCACTCACTTCTCCCCCCACCCCCCGTGTCTATGTGTGCGTGCAATTCAGTCATAAAATAACATCCTTGTTTATCTTTCCATGTGGGGGCAGAGACACAAGAAGAGACCAGTCAGGCACAAGAGGATACTAGTGCTCTGGTATAAACCCCACAATAAACTCCACAGCTGGCAATTTAGAAATTCATGCAAGTGATGGAACAATTCTTGAAAGTGTTGATTGTTTGAAATATCTGGGTTGGAGGATAGATCCTGAATTATCTTTTGGAAAGCATATTGATTATATTATAAAAACAATTAAACTATAAGCTTGGGTTACTTTACAGATCTAATAATTGTTTTACTGTGTCCATTAGAAAGACCTTAGTAACCCAACTGCTGCTTCCAATACCAGACTCTGGTGACATCATCTGTCAAAACACAACCACGACCTTACTTGCAGATTCATTTTTGTGTTGCATTATAAGACATCATTGCACAAAGTAGGAGTCACTAAATTGTCTGTCACTCCCAAGCAGAAGGCAAATGCATTGATAGCAATTAATTTTTAAATATATCAACTTCAATTTCCCTGTATACATTAAGGAACACCTAACTTTACAAGACTCACAGTACTCCTTTTGACAACATCAGCAATTCCAAATTCCCAGGGTATATCATGAGGTTGGACTAAGATCTTTCAGATACAAAGGCCCAACTGACTGGAATCATTTACATACAGAAATAAGGGCATTAAAATCACACATTGAAATTTAAGAAAGCCCTTTTTCAAATGTTAAGATCAAACTGTTTGTGTTTTTAACTAATAGAAACATCACCAAGTGAAGGCATTTGTGAATATGTATATATGTATACTGTATATTATAGGTACTAAGGTATATTAGTTATAATAGTAGTTGCAACAGTCGTTTTTATTAGTTGTAGGCCTATTAGTAATTGCACAAAACTTTTTATGCTGTTAATGTACATTTTATTAATATTATTATTATTGTTTCATTGATGTTATTAGACAGTAATTGCCATATTACTCTTGTTATTAAGTATCATCCAGGCTGTATGACAACCGGCCGTGATTGGGAGGCCCATAGGGCGGCGCACAATTGGCCCAGCATCGTCCGGGTTTGGCCGGTGTAGACCGTCATTGTAAATAAGAATTTGTTCATAACTGACTTGACTAGTAAAATAAAGGTTAAATAAAAATAAAATAAACATTTTTTTTGGACACTTGAAACAAGATAGTGCATCTTAAGAGGTTTCATCCTGCAAAATGTCTAATAACTAAATATACTGAACAGAAATATAAACGCAACATGTAAAGTGTTGGTCCCATGTTTCATGAGCTAAAATAAAAGATCCCAGAAATATTCCATACTCACAAAAAGCTTCTTTCTCTAAAATGTTCTGCACAAATATGTTTACATCCCTGTTAGTGAGCATTTCTCCTTTTCCAAGATAATCCATCCAGCTGACAGGGGTGGCATATCCAGAAACTGATGAAACGGCATGATCATTACACAGGTGCACCTTGTGCTGGGGACAATAAAAGGCCACTCTAAAATGTGCAGTTTTGTCATACAACACAAACCACAGATGTCTCAAGTTTTGAGGGAGCGTGCAATTGGCATGCTGACTGCAGGTATGTCCACCAGAGCTGTTGCCAGAGAATTGAATGTTCATTTCTCTACCAATGTCGTTTTAGAGAATTTGGCAGTACGTCCAAGGGTCCTCACAACGGCAGACCACTGGTAACCATGCCAACCCAGGAACTCCATATTGGCTTTTTCACCTGCGAGATCGTCTGTGGGGTGGGGGGGTGCTGAGAAATATTTCTGCCCGTGAATACAGCCCTTTTGTAGGGAAAAACTAATTCTGATTGGCTGGGCCCTTCCAAGCCCACCCATGGTTGCGCATGTCATGTGAAATCCATAGGTTAGAGCCTAATTTATTTATTTCAATTGACTGATATCCTTCTATGAATTGTAACTCAGTAAAATCTTTGAAATTGTTGCATGTTGCGATTATATTTTTGTTCATAGAAATAAACAGGAAATTAAGATTAATTCACACCAACACAATAAATAAATGCAGTTGTACATTCATAATATACTGTACACCAGCTAACTTTCATGTAACAGTGCAGTAGAACTGTTCCGTGCAGTCAAAGTGGCTCATGTGGACCACTGCATTACAGACGGTGGCTTTAAATAAACGCCCATTATAGTTCTCTTTTATGCTAAAACACAACATTCCTTGCATAATCAAACACAGCCTCTCCTGGAGAACCAATCGGCTCCTTTTAAACAGCATAAAATCTTTTGACAAGCAAGATGTTCAGATGATTCAAGGAAAGGGGAAATCAAATCATTTCACAAATGTGGAACATGTCTGTCAATGTGGCTTTTCTCTCTGAGCTTCCCAGGTCCAACAGGATGAATACATGAAACCCTCTCATCTGCTATTAATGGTGCAGTACGCCCACGTCTGACGCAACTCCACACAAAGGTCAGGAAGGAGGGTGGTGAACATCAAGCAGCCGTTAATTGAAAACACGTACAGCTCTCGAGAAGCGTGAAGAGTGAACAGAGATTCTACAAAACAATTTTGATTTGTAGGTTTTAATTCAAATAAGCGGCGAATTATGAATATATACAGTGCTGTGAAAAAGTATTTGCCCCTTTCTATTCTTGCATATTTTTGATACTGAATGTTATCAGATTTTCAACCAAAACCTAATATTAGATAAAGGGAACCTGAGCTTACAAATAACAAAAAAATGTATACTTGTAACGATGTATGCTGAGAGTCAGGAAGCAAGTTCAGGGAGTGAATACATTTAATAAATAAACGAACACAACAAGAAACACGAACAGCGCACCAACATGACACAGATACAGAAACAATGACGACTGGGGAAGACACCAAAGGGAGTGACATATAAAGGGCAGGTAATCAAGGAGGTGATGGAGTCCAGGTGAGTGTCATTATGCGCAGATGCGCGTAACGCTGGTGACAGGTGTGCGCCCCGTAACGAGCAGCCTGGTGACCTAGAGGCCGGAAAGGGAGCACACGTGACAGTACCCACTCCCAGACGCGCGGCTCCAGTCGCAGGACGCCTACCAAGATGACGACCTAGAGTGCTTTAGTGAGAGCATATGTGACAGTACCCCCTCCCCGGGGCATTCGGCTCCAGCCGCAGGATGCCAACCACAGGGACGATCCGGGGATCCGGAGCGGACCGGTCGCCTCTGCTGAGGCGCAGAAACCTGACGAACAGGCTGAGGAGTGAGAGCCTGATGAGCCGGCTGAGACTTCCCTGGTTGCCTTGGTCGAGGAACGGGAACCTGTTCACCCAGCTGAAGGCATGGGAGCCTATCGAACCCGCTGAGGCATGGAAGCCTACAAACCCGGTAGCTCCGGTAACCAGGTAGCTCCGGCTCCAACACCCGGACCCGACATCACCTCCAACACAAAAAACAAGAAAACACTCCCTGATGCTTCCCTTTGTAGAGTCGTCATGCTTTAACGATGTACGCTGAGAGTCGGGAAGCAAGTTCAGGGAGTGAATACATTTAATAAATAAATTAACACAACAAGAAACACGAACAGCGTGTTTTTTTTGTTTTTTTCTTCAAATATAGGACTATGTTATATCGTTTTATAGATGCACCTCTCCTGAATCGAACCACGTCGTCCGATTTCAAAAAGGCTTTACAGCAAAAGCAAAACATTAGATTATGTTAGAGGAGTATATCGTAAAAGTAGCCACATAGCCATTTTCCGACCAACCACATGCATCACAAATAACCAAAAAACAGCTAAATGCAGCACTAACCTTTGACAATCTTCATTAGATGACACTCCTAGGACATCATGTTACACAATACATGCATTCTTTTGTTCGATAAAGTTCATATTTATATATAAAAACAGCATTTTACATCGCCGCGTGACGTTGACTAACTATTTTCCCTCAAATGCATCCGGTGAAAAAGCGCTAAAATTTACTAAATTACTATTCACATTTTTTTTTTAAATGTAATATTGTCATTCTAAGATTTATAGATGAATATCTCTTGAAAGCACCTGTAATGCCAGATTTAAAAATAACTTTACTGGGTAATCACACTTTGCAATAAAAGGGGATGCGATACTCAGAAAAATAGGCTACCGTTACAGGTCAGCGCCATCTTGGAACAATCGCATATCAAATCTACTCTTGTATACTATTGTCAATAATCCCTTACCTTTGATTATCTTCATCAGAAAGCACTTCCAGGAATCCCAGGTCCACAACAAATTTATTTTCGTTCGAAAAAGTTAATCCTTTACGTCCCAATAGCTTGTTCTTGTTAGCGCGTTCTGAAGGCTGCTCCAAAACTTCCGTCGGCCGCGGGACTCCTCTTTCAATAAAATTCATTTTTTTTAATTTAGGTTCGTTCAAACATGTCAAACGTTGTATAACATAAATCTTTAGGGCCTTTTTCAACCAGAGCTCCAATAAGATTCAAGGGGGACGATTGCATTGTCTTTCTAAACGTTTCGAAAGGGGAGGGTAGCCAGGGGTCATAATGGTGATGGCCCTCCTCATGTGACCACTTTCCACAGCGTCTCATTCAGTCACTTTTCACAGTAGGAGACTCAAACCATTTTGTAAAGACTGGGGACATCTAGTGGAAGCAATAGGAAGTGCTCAATGAACCATTGCTCACGGTGTGATTTATAGGCAAAGTGATGAAGTTGAGTCCGCAATTCAGAATTCCACATCCTGTTATGATTGGTCTCGGGGTTTTGACTGCCATATGAGTTCTGTTATACTCACAGACACCATTCAAACAGTTTTAGAAACTTTAGGGTGTTTTCTATCCACAAGTATTAATTATATGCATATCCTAGCTTCTGAGTTTGAGTAGGAGGCCGTTTAAAATGGGCACGAATTTTATTCAAAAATCGCTGTAGCGCCCCCTATCCTAGGCGACCGTCAAGAGGTTAACAAAGTTATGCAACACCCAATTTCCCTGTGTGAAAAAGTAATTGCCCCCTTACGCTCAATAACTGGTTGTGCCACCTTTAGCTGCAACGACTGCAGACAAATACTTCTTGTAGTTGTTGATCAGTCTCTCACATCGCTGTGGAGGAATTTTGGCCCACTCTTGCATGAGGAACTGGCGTTAACTCAGCGACATCTGTAGGTTTTCAAGCAGGAACTGCTCTTTTCAAGTCCTGCTGCAACATCTCAGTTGGGATTAGGTCTGGACTTTGACCATTCGAAAACTTGAAATTGGTTGCTTTTTTAACAATTTTCAGGTAGATTGTGTGTTTTGGATCATTGTCTTGCTGCATGACCCAGCTGTGCTTCAGTTCCCAGATGGATGGTCTGACATTCTCCTGTAGAATTCTCTGATACAGAGCAGAATTCTTGTGTCTTTCTATTAAGGCAAGATGTCCAGGTCCTGAGCATCCCCAAACCATCACGCTTCCACCACCATGCTTGACCGTTGGTATGAGGTTCTTACTGTGAAATGTAGTATTTGGTTTTTTCCAGACATAATGGGACACATCTCATGCAAAAAGTTGACTCAAGTTTGCCAAAAAGCACCTGGAATATCATCAAGACTTTTGTAAGAATGTTCTATGGACAAAAGTAGAAGTTTTTGGATGACATGCGTCCCAACAAACAGTTCCTGCTTGAAAAGCAGCAAATGTCGCTGAGTTAAAGCAGTGGGCATGCAAGAGTGGGCCAAAATTCCTCCACAGCGATATGAGAGACTGATCAACAACTACAAGAAGGGTTTGGTTGGCGTCACTGCAGCTAAATGTGCTCCAACCCGTTGTTGAGTGTAAGGGGGCAATTACTTTTTCACACAGGGGCATTGAGGGTTGCAGAACTTTGTTTATGAAATAAATAAAATAATTAGTATGTAATTGTTGTGTTATTTGTTCACTCAGTTTCCCTTTATCTAAAATTAGGTTTTAGTTGAAAATCTGATAACATTCGTTATCAAAATTATGCAAAAGTAGAGAAAATACTTTATCACAGCACTCACTGTGTACTTCAAAACGACAACATGCCAGGTTTCAAAGGATCCAATGCTATGAGGACAACAACACCCACAACACAGCCCTGAAACAACCAAAAACGTACCCCTTGTCTCCTCTGTGGGTCGTATTCCTTAGTCATGCCTCACAGCCCCAGCCTGATTAAAGTAAATCCAGAGCCTGTCCTAATTACACACACAGGACCTCAATTTGTGTTTATTACCGCCTTGGTATTTCAAAACCAGTCATTAGAGCAAATTGAAATCGGTCGCGCAGGCAAAGGCCTTGGAGGTCAGCCCTTTTGTGTCAAATGGCCCTGGTCTGTTTCCCTGTTTCCCCCTGACCATCTCCGGGGGAGTGGACATCTCCTCTCAGGGGCAGAGAGAGGAGAAACTTACACTGACTAATCAGAGGCCAGCTGGTCATACACTCTCAAAATATGAAGGGGCTCAAAGTACATAGGGATGACTGGGGTGTAGTCTGGAAGGGGGCTAGGACCCCCGATCGTAAATTGGAGAATTTAACATTTTTCATCTACCTGAAACAGCTTTTTCCTGCAATCTGTAGGCATAATCATTATGGTTAATTCTACTGTATGTCAAAGGTATGTCTATTTTTCTGTATATCTAAGCTTACCTCTTGAGCTGTCTGTATCCTCCTGACTGGTGGTTATTTTTTTAAATAAACAAAATATGCTACTACTAAGCTACTAAGCTATATGGAATTGTTTTAAAAAGGTCATACCAAGGATAATTTAGTTATTTAATTTAGAATTTTAAGACCCCTTGAAGTATCAAAAAATATATATAAAAAATGATTTGATGAAAAATGTAGTTTGGCCTCATTGCTATTAGCCTATACAAACACACTGAATACCAGATTCACTACATGGAACAACAGATACATCTAAAGAAAGTTTGTTCTGAAGTGTGTGTCCTACACTACGTTTTAGAACACCTACTCATTCAAGGGTTTTTCCTTTCTTTTTTATATTTTCTTCATTGTAGAATAATAGTGAAGACATCAAAACTATGAAACAACAGATGTGGAATCATGTAGTAACCAAAAAAGTGTTAAACAAATCAAAATATATTTTATATTTGAGATTCTTCAAATAGCCACCCTTTTCCTTGATGACAGCTTGCACACTCTTGGCATTCCTCAACCAGCTTCATGAGGTAGTCACCTGGAATGCATTTCAATTAACAGGTGTGCCTTCTTAAAAGTACATTTGTAGATTCTTTCCTTCTTAATGCGTTTGAGACAATCAGTTGAGTTGTGACGAGGTAGGGGTGGTATGCAGAAGATAGCTCTATTTGGTAAAAGACCAAGTCCATAATATGGCAAGAACAGCTGAAATAAGCAAAGAGAAATGACAGTCCGTCATTACTTTAAGACATGAAGGTCAATACGGAACATTTCAAGAATTTTGAAGTGCAGTCGCAAAAACCATCAAGCGCTATGACGAAACTGGCTCTCATGAGGACCAACACGGGAATGGAAGACCCAGAGTTACCTCTGCTGCAGAGGATAAGTTCATTAGAGTTACCAGCCTCAGAATTTGCAGCCCAAATAAATGCTTCACAGAGTTCAAGTAACATACACATCTCAACATCAACTGTTCAAAGGAGACTGTGTGAATCAGGCTTTCATGGATGAATTGCTGCAAAGAAACCACTACTAAAGGACACCAATAATAATAAGAGACTTGCTTGGGTCAAGTCACACGAGCAATGTAGTCCAAATTGGAGATTTTTGGTTACAACCAATTGTGCGTCGCCTCATGGGTCTCCTGGTCGTGGCCAACTGTGACACAGCCCAGGATCAAACCCGAATCTGTAGTGATGCCTCAAGCACTGCGATTTAAGTCAAAACTGTAGCTCTACCGCTGAGGAACATTCACTGTTTTTGGTAAACATTCACTGATCTTGATAAGCAACCCAGTGTAGATTTGGCCTTGTGTTTTAGGTTATTGTCCTGCTGAAAGGTGAACTAATCTCCCAGTGTCTGGTGGATAGCAGACTGAACAAGGCTTTCTTAAAGGATTTTTATCCTGAAAAACTCCCCAGTCCTTAACAATTATAAGCATACCCATAACATGATGCAGCCACCACTATGCTTGAAAATATGAGGTATGGTACTCAGTAATGTGTTATATTGGATTTGCCCCAAACATAACACTTTGTATTCAAGACAAAAATTTAATTGCTTTAGCCACATTTTTTGCAGTATTACTTTAGTATTCTGTACAGGCTTCCTTCTTTTCACTCTGTCAGTTAGGTTAGTATTGTGAAATAACTACAATGTTGTTGATGCATCCTCAGTTTTCGCCTATCACAGACATTAAACTCTAATTGTTTTAAAGTAACCATTGGCCTCATGGTGAAATCTCTGAGCATTTTCCTTCCTCTCCGGCAACTGAGTTAGGAAGGAGGCCTGCATCTTTGTAGTGACTGGGTTTATTGATACACCATCCAATGTGTAATTAATAACTTCACCATGCTCAAAGGGTTATTCTTTTTTTTCTTCTTCTTTTTTTTTACCCATATACCAATAGGTGCCCTTCTTTGCGAGTTATTGGTAAACCTCCCTGGTCGTTGTGGTTGAATCTGTCTTAAATGTACTGCTTGACTGAGTGACCACTATAATTGCACAGAGTGAGTCCCTGCAACTTATTATGTGACCTGTTAAGCACATTTTTACTCCTGAACTTATTTAGGTTTGCCATAACAAAGGGGTTATATACTTATTGATTCAAGACATTTCAGCTTTTCATTTTTTATTAATTTGTAAACATTTAAAAAAACATAATTCCACTTTGACATTGTGGGGTATTGTGTGGAGGCCAGTGACAACATATCTGAATGTAATCCATTAAATTCAGGCTGTAACACAACAAAATGTGGAAAATGTCAAGAGGTGGAATACTTTCTGAAGGCACTGTACGTTTCTCAATTGAACAGGTTGGACCAAATTAGCCCTTTTATAGATTACACTGACTTGTGGGGATTGGATGCCAATTAGATAGTAACAAATAGTAACATATTTCAATGAGCCTTGACCAAAACCAGCACTTCTCTCTTCCCACTAGCTCAGATCAGCATGGTTTCTAATTGCGTAATAACGACATATCAAGCAACATAGAGTTATGGATTCTGGATTCCGTTCCACCTATTCCGCTCCAGCCATTACCACAAGCCCGTTCTCCCCAATTAAAGTGCCACCAACCTCCTGTGCTGCCAAGACACAACAACCAACATGAGGTCACACTATGACCTGACTACAGCCACAGTCATATTGCTCATCATCTCTGTCAGCCCTTCCCATTGGTGGTTTAACTGTCAGCATTCCATCACAGCATTCCATCACATTTGATATGGGTCATTCTATAGAAGTACTGTAGTGCAATTGGTGGCTAGAATTTTTTGTTACATTTTCAGCACACGTCTTCCAACATATGTCAGGTATATGCTGCTCACACACTTTGTATTGCATATTTGAAATATTTACCGGAATTCCATACCCCCCCACAAAATGTGTCACTACTGAAACATAGTGAAAAGTTGTAATGGCTGTAACTGGCTTATAAATCAGCCCTAAAACAAATGCCTCAGGCTCTCCGGAGGTTGAACTCCCCTGCTATTATAAGTCAATATATAGTAATACCCTCCACTATCCAATGGGATACCCGTTGACGATAAAAAAGAGGTGGGTGAAAAGCCAGATACTCTAAAACAAGGATGAATTGCTAACTTTAGGCACAAAGGAAGGGTTAGGTTGAAGGGTATCCTTAGATAGCCCAGGGCCATATTGCAGGCACGAATGATGAACTGATGCAGAATTCAGCACTAGTAGAAAAGTAGTTTGGAACTAGGGAAATGTATTCTCAGTGCCTTCCAGCGTCTTGAAAAGGCTGCTGTGAAATAGCTTCAAGCACAATAGACAGATTTTCGCAGCCATCTACAAACACACACTGTTACACACACTCAGACTGGAGGCGGTAAACATGCGTGTGCCAGTTTTCACGCAAAAGTTGCCATTTATAAAAACAAAACTACCCTCCCGCAAACTTTAGAACATGCGCACACACAGTTTCTAGTGGTTGAAGTATTGCATTGCAAGGAGCCTAGTATTTGGTGAAATGGGGGGGGGGGGGGGGGTAATGATGAACACTTATTCATAACATAAAGCAGGTTAATCTTCACCTCTGACATTTTCTCCTGAACTGCTGACCTGTTGACCTTCCATAACCACTGATTTTTATTTGACTTGGTTGGTTATCTATGAACATTTTAACATCTTGAAGAATGATATAGCCTTAATAGACATGTACTCTTTTAATATCCTCTCTAGGTTTCTTCCTAGCCACCATGGTTCTACATCTGCATTGCATAAGTGTATAAGTACTTTGTGACATCTGCTGATGTGATTGATTGAAAAGATGCAATCATTTGCCGTTAGTGAGAAGAGATAAAATATATTTTGTTAATCTTTGCATTCTAACATAATTAGAAATAGGTATCTATGGCCAGATTGTTCTTCAAGATGTTCAAACATTCATAGATGACCAGCAGGGTCAAATAATAATCAGTGGTTGTAGAGGGCGCAATAGGTCAGGACCTCAGGAGTAAATGTCAGTTGGCTTTTCATAGCTGAGCATTCAGAGGTCGAGACAGCAGGTGCGGTAGAGAGAGAAAGTCGAAAACAGCAGGTCCGGGAAAAGGTAGCATGTTCGGTGAACAGGTCAGGGTTCCCTAGCTGCAGGCAGAACAGTTGAAACTGGAGCAGCAGCACGACCAGGTGGACTGGGGACATTCAGGAGTCATCTGGCCAGGTAGTCCTGAGGCATGATCCTAAGGTTCAGGTCCTCCGGGAGGGGAGGGGGGAGAGGGAATTAGAGGGAGCATAATTCAATTCACACCAGACAACAGATAAGACAAGATAATTACACCAGATATAACAGACTGACCCTGGCCCCCCGGCACAGACTATTGCAGCATAGATACTGGAGACAGATAGGGGCGGGTCGAGGGACGCTGTGGCCCCGTTCGACGATACTCCCAGACAGGATATAACCCCACCCACTTTGCCAAAGCACAGCCCCCACACCACTAGAGGGATATAAACAGACCCCCAACTTACTACCCTGAGACAAGGCTTAGTATATATTTTACATTTACATTTTTTTACATTTTAGTCATTTAGCAGACACTCTTATCCAGAGCGACTTACAGTAGTGAATGCATACATTTCATACAATTTCATACATTTTTTTTTTCCTGTGCTGGCCCCCCGTGGGAATCGAACCCACAACCCTGGCGTTGCAAACAACATGCTCTACCAACTGAGCTGCAGGGAAGGCTATAGCCCACAAAGATCTCCTCCAACACACAAGCCAGAGGGGGAACAAAACCGGACAGGAAGATCACATCTATGACTCAACCCACTCAAGTGAAGCACCCCTCCTGGGACGGCATTGAAGCGCACTAGTAAGCCAGAGAAAGCCCTGCCTCCAGCGGTTTGCTTAGAAATTCTAGGGACAATAAGGAGGCCTGCGTCTTGTTACCGTAGCGTACGTGTAGCTATGTATGGCAGGACCAAATCGGAGAGATAGGTAGGAGCAACCCCATGTAAAGCTTTGTAGGTTAGCAGTACAACCTCGAAATCCGCCCTAGCCTTAACAGGAAGCCAATGTAGAGAGGCTAGCACTGGAGTAATATGATCAAATACTTTGGTTCTAGTCAGGATTTTAGCAGCCGTGTTAGGCACTAACTGAAGTTTATTTAGTGCTTTCTCTGGTAGCCGGAGAGTAGATCATTGCAGTAGTCTAATGTAGAAGTGACAAAACATGGATTCATTTTTCAGCATCATTTTTGGACGAAAAGTTTCAGATTTTTGCAATGTTACGAAGATGGAAAAACGCTGTCCTTGAAAAATTCTTGATATGTTTGTCAAAAGAGAGATGAGGGTCCAGAGCAATGCCGAGGTCCTTCACAGTTTTATTTAAACAACTGTACAACCATCAAAATTAATTGTCAGATCCAACAGCAGATCTTTTTGTTTCTAGGGACCTAAAACTAGCATCTCTGTTTTGACCAAATTGAAATGTAAAACATTTGCCGCCATCCACTTCGTTATGTCTGAAACACAGGCTTCCAGGATAGGCAATTTTGGAGCTTCACAATGTTTCATCGAAATGTACAGCTGTGTGTCATCCGCATAGCAGTAAGAGTTGACATTGTGTTTCCGAATGACATCACCAAGAGGTAGAATATATACTGAAAAAAATAGTGGTCATAAAATGGAACCTTGAAGAACGCCGAAACGTACAATTTATTTGTCAGAGGACAAACCATCCAGAGACAAACTTATATCTTTCCAACAGATAAGATCTAAACCAGGTAAGAACTAGTCCGTGTAGACCAATTAGGGTTTCTAATCTCGCCAAAAGAATGTGGTGATCGATGGTGTCAAAAGCAGCACTAAGGTCTAGGATCATGAGGACACATGCAGAGCCTTGGTCTGACGCCATTAAAATGTAATTTAGCACCTTCACTAGTGCCTGTCTCAGTGCTATGATGGGGTCTAAAACCAGACTGAAGCATTTCATATACATTATTTGTCTTCAGGAAGACAGTAAGTTGCTCCGCAACAGCTTTTTTATATAATTGAGAGGAATGGGAGATTCGAAATAGGCCGATAGTTTTTTACATTTTGTGGGTCAAGGTTTGGCTTTTTCAAGAGAGGTTATATCACTGGCCCTTTTAACGAGTTTGGTACACATCCGGTGTATAGGGAGCCATTTATTATGTTCAACATAGGAGGGCAAAGCACAGGATGTAGCTCTTTCAGTGGTTTAGTTGGAATTGGGTCCAGTATGCAGCTTGAAGGTTAAGAGGCCATGACTTTTTTCATGAATGTGTCAAGAGATACAGGGTAAAAAAAGTGTGTCTCCATTGATCCTAGGTCCTGGCAGTTCTATGCAAACTCAGGACAACTGAGCTTCGGAGAAACATGCAGAATCAAAGAAGAGTCTGTAATTTGCTTTCTAATGACCATGATCTTTTTGCGACAGTATCAAAAATACATTTTGGATTGTTCTTATTCTCTTCAATTAGGTTAGAAAAATAGGATGATCGCACAGCAGTGTGGACTCTTTGATATTGCAAGGTACTGTCTTTCCAAACTAGTCAGAAGACTTCGAGTTGGGTGGAGCGCCATTTTCATTCCAATTTTCCTAAAGCTTGATTCAGGGCTCTGGTATTTTCTGTATACCAGGGAGCAAATTTCTTGTGACAGATGTTTGTTTTTAGGGGTGCGACTGCATCCAGGGTATTACGCAAGGTTAAATTTAGATCCTCAGTTAGGTGGTTAACCGATTTTTGTACTCCGACATCCTTGGGTAGGTGGAGGGAGTCTGGAAGGGCATCTAGGAATCTTTGGGTTGCCCAAGAATTTATAGCAAGGATTTTGTTGATCCTTGGTTGTGGTATGAGTAATTTATTTATTGCGATTACAAACATAATAAGATGGTGGTCCTATAGTCCAGGATTACATTTAGGAAAAACATTTGGATCTACAATATTTATTCCACGGGATAAAACGAGATCCAGGGTACGACCGTGGCAATGAGTAGGTCCGGAGACATGTTGGACAAAACCCACTGAATCGATGATGCTCCAAAAGCCTTTTTGAGTGGGTCCGTAGACTTTTCCATGTGGATATTATAGTCACCATAGTCCGATAGTTGTGGGTGAGTCCCAGAAAGGGGGCCAATTATCTACAAATGCTATATTTTGGGAGGGGCAGAAAACAGTTTAAGCAGCAATTGAGTTGTGAGACTCTGCTGTAGAGCTCATCACTCCCCCTAACTGGGAGGGGGCTCTGTGTTTAATTTTCCTTCAATTCGCAAGAGTCAATGTACACCGAGTGTACAAAAACTAGGAACACTTCGCTAATATTGAGTTGCACCCCCTTTTGCCCTCAGAACAGCCTTAATTCATTGGGGGCATGGACTCTACAAGGTGTCGAAAGCATTCCACAGGGATGCTGGCCCATATTGACTGCAATGCATCCCACAGTTGTGTCAAGTTGACTGGTAGTGGATCTCTACTCTGAATAGCTCGTTCCATCTCATCCAACTATTTGAAGATGGATACACTGCTGCCATGAAGGGATGCACCTTATTGGAAATGATGTTCAGATATCCTGTGGCATTCAAACATTTGTCCACTTTTATCAAGGGACCCAATGTGTGGCATAAAAACACACCACCACCACCAGCCTGCAATGTTGACATGCTGTATGATGGATGCATGTAATCATGTGGTTCCATCCCATCAGCTTGAAACAGCAGGAACAAGGAGTAATCAGACCAGGCAATGTTTTTCCAATTCTCCAGTGTTCAGTTTTTTTGTTCATTAGCCCACTGCAACCATTAGCGTACGGCATTAGCATCGAATAGCCCCTGTGATATGCAACTTTTCAGGGAAGTTAGGAACCAACATACACAGGCAGTCAGGGAAGCTAAGGCTAGCTTTTTCAAACAGAAATTTGCATCCTGTAGCACTGACTCCAAAAAGTTCTGGGACACTGTAAAGTCCATGGAGAATAAGAGCACCTCCTCCCAGCTGCCCACTGCACTGAGGCTAGGAAACACTGTCACCACTGCTAAATTCGCAATAATTGAGAATTTCAATAAGCATTTTTCTACGGCTGGCCATGCTTTCCACCTGGCTACCCCTACCCTGGTCAACAGCTCTGCACCCCTCACTGCAACTTGCCCAAGCCTCCCCTATTTCTCCATCACCCAAATTAAGATAGCTGATGTTCTGAAAAAGCTGCAAAATCAGGACCTCTACAAATCAGCAGGGCTAGACAATCTGGACCCTCTATTCCTAAAATTATTAGCTGAAATTGTTGCAACCCCTATTACTAGCTTGTGCAACCTCTCTTTCGTATCGTCTGAGATCCCCAAAGACTGGAAAGCTGCCGTGGTCATCCCCCTCTTCAAAGGGGGAGACACTCTAGACCCAAACTGCTACAGACCTATATCTATCCTACCCTGCCTTTCTAAGGTCTTCGAAAGCCAAGTTAACAAACAGATTTCAAATCCCACTGTACCTTCTCCTCTATGCAATCTGGTTTCCGAGCTGGTCACGGGTGCACCTCAGCCACGCTCAAGGTCCTAAACGATATCATAACCGCCATCGATAAGAGACATTACTGTGCAGCCGTATTAATCGACCTGGCTAAGGCTTTCGACTCTGTTAATCACAACATTATTATTGGCAGACTCAACAGCCTTGGTTTCTCAAATGATTGCCTCACCTGGTTCACCAACAACTTCTCCGATAGAGTTCAGTGTGTCAAATCGGAGGGCCTGTTGTCCGGACCTCTGGCAGTCTCTACGGGGGTGCCACAGGGTTCAATTCTTGGGCCGACTCTCTTCTCTGTATACATCAATGATGTCGCTCTTGCTGCTGGTGATTCTTTGATCCACCTCTACGCAGATGACACCAATCTGTATACCTCTGGCCCTTCTTTGGACACTGTGTTAACCTGTTGGGGCTAGGGGGCAGTATTTGCACGGCCGGATAAAAAACGTACCGATTTAAACTGGTTACTACTCTTGCCCAGAAACGAGAATATGCATATAATTAGTAGAGTTGGATAGAAAACACTCTAAAGTTTCTAAAACTGTTGTGGTGTTAAAATGGTGTCTGTGAGTATAACAGAACTCATATGGCAGGCCAAAACCTGAGAAGATTCCATACAGGAAGTGCCCTGTCTGACAATTTGTTGTCCTTCTGTTGCATCTCATCAAAAATACAGCATCTGTGCTGTAACGTGACATTTTCTAAGGCTTCCATTGGCTCTCTAAAGCTGCCAGAAAGTAGAATGGGGTGTCTGCTGTCTCTGGGCAAAGAACAGCAACAGAGTTTGTAAGTGGTCAGGCTGTGGTCAGTGAGACTGAGATGCGCATTCACGAGACTACTCCATTTTTTTCTTTTAGCCTTTGAATGAATACAACGTTGCCCGGTTGGAATATTATCGCTATTTTACAAGAAAAGTACCAAACAAATTGATTTTAAACAGCGTTTGACATGCTTCTAAGTACGGTAATGGAATATTTTGACATTTTTTGTCACAAAATGCGCTCGCGCGTTACCCTTCGGATAGTGACCTGAACGCACGAACAAAACGGAGGTATTTGGATATGCCACTTGATAGGAGTGACTTGCCAAGTATGATGCAATCCAGGAATGTGCAGAGCCTGAGACGCCCAACCCTGAGAAGGTGGAGAAGAGGATCTGATGGTTCATGGTGTCGAAGGTAGCAGATAGATCTATGACATGTGTCAAACTCATTCCAAGGAGGGCCAAGAGTCTGTAGGTTCTTGCTCCTCCCTTATACTTAATTGATTCATTAAGATCACTGATTAGTAAGGAACTCCCCTCACCTGGTTGTCTAGGTCTTGTTGGTATCTTGAGGAGGGGTGCAACTCTGGCCATTTTGAAGTCAGAGGGGATGCAGCCAGTGGTCAGGGATGAGTTGATGAGAGAAGTGAGGAATGGGAGTAGGTCTCCAGAGATAGTCTGGAGAAAGGAGCAGGGTGTGGTGGTCAAATGGGCAGGTTGTTGGGCGGCCGGACATCATTAGTCACAAGATTTCATCTACAGCAGGAATGGGCAGTCCTCGGGGGAAGAAGTGGTGTCACATTTTTCCCCTACCCCTAGCAAACACAGCTGATTAAACAAAATGCATTCTAAACTGAAGATCATGATTAGTTGATTATTGGAGGCAAGGGTGTTATCTGGGGCTGGGGAAAGGTGTGACACCAATCAGGCCCCTAAGCACTGGAGTTGCCCATCCTTGATCTAGAGAGAGAGAGAGGGGAGAAAGGGGTCAAGGAGTAGGATTGTTCTGTGTAAGTGGGACCAGTGGACTCAGTAGACTGAGTGAATGAGGAGCGGATGTCGTCAACCTTTTTTTCAAAGTGGTTGGCAAAGTCGTCCCTAGAGAGGGAGGAGGGAGTGAGAAGAGGGAGGAGAAAATGGAGAAGAGTTTCCCAGTGTTGGAGGCTGAAGCTTGACATTTAGAGTTCTAGAAATGGGCTTTAGCAGAGGATAAAGAGAAGATAGAGAAGTGGGAGTGGAAGGATGATAGGTACTCCAGAAGTTTAGTTTTCCTCCAATTCTGCTCAGCTGCCCGTAGCCCTGTTCTGTTAGCACAGAGTGAGTTACTCAGCGGGAAAGGTAGGTCGGGCCAGCCGGGAGGAAAGGGGATAGGGAGAGTCAAAGGATGTGGAAAGGGAGGAGAGTAGGGTCTTAGAGACAGAGACATGAGGGAGAAGGATTTAGCAAATGGAAGAGAGGATAGGATAGAAGAGGAGAGAGTAGCGGGAGTGCGAGCGTGAAGATTGTGACGGTGCATTACCATTGGATAGGGGCTGAGTGGGTAGGGTTAGAGGAGAGATGAAGAGAAATGGAAACAAAGTAGTGATCAGAGACACGGAGGGGGGCTGCAGTGAGATCAGTAGGTGGACAGCCTCTAGTGAAGATGAGGTCAGGTGTATTGCCTGCCTTGTGAGTGGGAAGTGACTGGGAAAGGGTGAGATCAAAAGAGGAAAGGAGTGTAAATGAATTAATTGAAGTCAGACATCAGGAGGTTAAAGTCACCCAGTACGATGAGTGGTGAGCCGTCATCTGGAAATGTGTTTATCAAGGTGTCAAGCTTATTGAGGAACTCTCTAGGGGCACCTGGTGGGCGATAGATGCCAACAATATTAAGCTTGAGTGGACAAGTGACAGTGACTGCATGGAATTCAAATGAGGAGCTAGACAGGTGAGAGAGGGGGAAAACAAAACATCTTTGGAGAAATGAGTAGCGCTGAGCCACCACCGCGATGATCAGATGCTGTCAGACTACGAGACAACACATAGTCAGATGATGAGAGAGCAGCTGGAGTAGCAGTGTTCTCTGGGGCAATCCTTCAGGGCCAAAAAGTGTAGGGACTGAAGGGCAATATAGCCTGAAATGAACTCCCCATTATTGACTGCAAATCGGTAGTTCCAAACACTGCCAGAGACTAGGAATTCCACATGGATTGTGTGTAAAGGAGAAAACTAAGGGTTGCAGCCACAGGATGGGGAGCGTCTTTAAAACCTACAGGAAGAGGAGAGAACTGGGATGGGAAACACACATGTACTTGCCAAAACTACAAAAGAGCAAAATGAGATCAGAAAATAACTAGATAAGAAACTCAAGTGAGAAAGTGGTGTAGAGCCATCCTCTCCTTCAAACAACTCTGAAGAACAACTCCCCAGAACGTCTGTTTCGACGAAAGTCTTCGGTTTGGTGACAACACCACCGCTTGATATTACCACCGCTTACAGCTGACACTAAAAAAACATGACACAATGTCCCAAGAACTTCCTGACATTTTCCTAAAAACGGCCTCAGTGACAACCCTGGGACAAATCAGAAACTAGACATAACCTTGTAGGGACCATGACATAACGTCCCAAGAACGTCCTTAGAGCTCCATTTTTACCGGGATGGATGGCCGGTGGTGGATCCAGCTCGATGATTGGGGTGGAGGAGGTTAGCCAGCAACGGCTCCATTATAGGAGGTTTGCCCAACCCCAGATCCTCCTAGGGTGACCACATTTAAAAATATCCAGATGTGTTAGCTTTCGAAATAAGACTTTGAAAAATAGAAAAGGCATTTTGGCCAATTCTACTAGAAAATCAGAACTTTCCAATAGGGTCTGGTTCCTGCAGATACCTTCTCAAGGCACAGATGCTGTGAGACATATGAGCTGAGACACAATGTTGAATGGTGCAAGAGAGGATGGTGCGCTACTGCCACCAACAGCATGGGTGGTGAAATTACATAACTAGCTCCTATCTACACACTGGACCAGAGCTGGTGTGGACCAGTGTTATCAAGCTACTAGCTACAAATAATATTTTTTTTAAAGATTTGAGGAAAACATGTATTTGGCATTATTGCTATTAGCCCATACACACACACACATTGATGAACAGGTTTACGTCATGAAACAAGGAGTTGCTGGAGTGCGATGAGCCAAGTAAAGCCCCACCAGCCAAACCCTCCCCTAACCCAGACAGGGCTGGGCCAATTGTGATCTGTCCTATGGGACTCCCGGCCACGGTCGGTTGTGGCACAGCATACGATGCAGTGCCTTAGACCGCTGCACCACTCATGAGGCCTAACCCCTTATTTTTTAAACTAAACAGTCTTCAAATATACTGTACACCCATTCATTTTTCCAACTGGTACTGGGGGGACCTTCAGATGAGTCTTGTGAGGCCTGTGGGCATCCTAGAGCAAAATAACCGACATTTACATGTCTGACTTCATCCCTTGCTGTTGCCGCGCATACCTCTGGAGCTCCAGTTTCAGAGGGCCCTCCTTCAGACCTATAACAAATTGGTTGCGAAGAGTTGATTAATCATTGACAGATCTGTCCTGTTCTGATTGGAGCCATTGGCTAAATAGCTCCTGTGTCAGCAGGAGGTAGTCTCCCGTAGGTTCATCTCCCCTGGTTACAGTCAAAGAAGCAGGACCGGAGAGTGGGTGTTGGGGTGAGGCTGCTGGTCCTGTAATGCAAACTGGTCCTGTAATGCAGCCCACAAAGAAGCAGGTGAGTTCATCTGGACTTGACTAAACAACATGGTTTTTCTTTGCACTGCCATCTAGAGCCCCCATGATGAAATCAATCTACTGCTGTTCTGCCAGTTCTAGGGATTCCATTTGTGCCCGCAACTCCCCAAAACGAACTCCACTACTCTCAGCAATAAATTTGGTAACCCAGGGTGAACATATGAACCACGGCATTGCTACAGGAGTATACTGAGGTAGTGGGCCTGCCACTAAAGAACTTGCTGCCCCCTGTGCTCCATCCCCTAGCTGATCCATAGCCCCCTGTGCAAGAGAATTGTGCTTGGAGAAATCTTACCGATGCTACTTGACTTTAAGAGGTGTCAAAGTTTAGCGTGAACCCCTTTTAACTCCACCCAACACTGCACACAACCCCAACACAGAAGACCAGGACAGGTAAGTAGGCTCAGGGTAAGTTTTATTGTAATTTCATGGGTTAACATGGATTTGGAACCTGTTTCCCCAATTCCCACAACAGACTGCACGATTTCCCGGACAGGGCCGACAGCATAGAGCCTCCCCTCAGGTAGGTTACCGCAAAAGTAATGCGAAAGTAACACACTGCAAATTATTTTGATATAGCACTGCAAAAATATAGTGAAAAGCAATAAGAATCTCACTCCACTGCACACTGAATAATGCTAATATGGCACTGCAACAATATAAACTTATCAAAAAAAATAAACGTCCCTTTTTCAGGAACATGTCTTTCAATGATAATCCAAATAATAAAATCCAAATAACTTCACAGATCTTCATTATAAAGGGATTAAACACTGTTTCCCATGCTTGTTCAATGAACCATAAACATTTAATGAATATACACCTGTGGAACGGTCGTTAAGACACTAACAGCTTACAGACGGTAGGCAATTAAGGTCACGGTTATGAAAACATAGGACACTAAAGAGGACTTTCTACTGACTCTGAAAAACACCAAAAGAAAGATGCCCAGACCACGTGTAACAACACCTGCACAGGATCGGTACATCCGAACATCACACCTGCAGGACAGGTACAGGATGGCAACAACAACTGCCCGAGTTACACCAGGAATGCACAGAGGCCTTTACTCTGGAGCGGGATCGATTTGGAGGTGGAGGGTCTATCATGGTCTAGGGCGGTGTGTCACAGCATCATCAGACTAAGCTTGTTGTCATTTCAGGCAATCTCAACACTGTCCATTACAGGGAAGACATCCTCTTCCCTCATGTAGTACCCTTTCCTGCAGGCTCATCCTGACATGACTCTCCAGCATGACAATGCCACCAGCCATACTGCTCGTTGGCCTTGCTCTACTCTGCCAACCCCTCTAAAGGACTCTACTGCTATGGGACAAAATAGTGAGTTGGAAAGACAGACAAGACAACATGTAGAGAGGGTGGGGATAGGTTCTTAATTTCTAGGGCCCAACGAGAACCATATCCCCACAAAAATAAAATAATAAATGTCTCTGTCTGGCGAAATATCCAGATTCGCATAGTTCAGTGTTCTGGAACACGCCCGGTCTGAGACTCTGTTTGGCAACGTCACCGATGTCCCGGAACAAGAGGGAGACAGACATTAGTGGCTTTCAGTGGTCTGGTAAAGTAGCCCAGAGAGAGAAAGTGTAGTATAAGGGGAACACAGGAAGAATCACGTCCCTTACTGGGCGGAGCTAAAGCTCCTAGATGTGTGTTGTACCAATGCCACTTTGTCCTCTGTTCTCAGATCACCCCTCAGCTCCACAGCCACAGTTCATTGTCAATGCAGCCGCCCACTTCCTCACTCGAATTTGCCTGTAGGACTTCTCATCCCGCAGACACTGGTTTATTGCAATCACAGCAAACACCCAAGACATGTGAACTTTATAGGGGACCGATCCCCACGGAGAGACATTCTCAGCTCAACTCTCAGCAGCCAAACAACAGAAAACACACGGCTTTTAAAGGAAATGACAGCCAATCCCCAGCTACCTGTTTGATTAGCCAACTCTCTGCAGGTGCGTCTGATCACACCAGCCCCGCCACACACTTATTCACTAATCTGCCAATCCATTTCGTGACATAGCCCAAACTGTTTGGACGCTACAGACATGCACCGACTTCGGACGAGTCCCAAGACATTTGTAGAGCAAAATGGAAAACTCCATCATGTTCGTGGGAGTCTCATCTTTCCATAGAGGGGTTAGTTTCTAGGTGAAACCGTTCAGACGCTACAGACAATTTTGTGAGAAGACCGATTTTCAGGATGTCTCATGGTCTGACAAACACCACTCTAGCTAATGAGATTCCCTCGGGAGCGCAGACATTGACTCTAGAGGGGTTTTAAGACCTGTTTCAAGACTAAAATGGCTGCCTCTACCATATGGATGTTTGTGACTATTCACAATCCAATATATGATCACAATCGAATTTGACAACAATCCAAGATAAAACATAACCCACAATGTAGATTATTATATGTGGAAAAATATGGGCCATCATGTTATGGACTGTACATTGCATGAATAATGCACAACATTTGGTTATGTGGTATAGCCACGCTATAGCCTACCAATATACATAACTACTGTAGTAGTTCCATCCAATGCTAGAGGGCATGAGGGATGAAGGTGTCAACAGAACGTCATCCATGGAGCAATCCCCTGTGAAGTAATTTGGCACCCTCATGAGGAGTTTGTCAGAAGTGAAGTGCAAGGACACACACACACACACACACACACACACAATTTACAACCATTCTAAATGATATTTTCCCTAACCCTAAACCTAACCCTAACCTTAACCCGCAAATATGACCTTAACCCTAAGCAACAATCATTCAGCAATCAAGCAATCAATCAAACATCATCCAGGAATCCTGGACAAATACATTGGGAAACACATAAATATAAAAACAATGGAATTATTGCACATTCCAATGAACTATAAAACTATAAAATACAGGATTATTTCCTTTGAATGACTGTAAAACCCAATGAAAATGGATATGATGTTTATTGAATTTTTTTCACAGGCAAAATAGCACAAGATTGAATTGTCACCTTGTCACAAAAAATATACCCAATTACTCGAAAAAGGAGACCCTTACCTCAGAGATCATACAAAATACTACAAATACTGCAATGAAATCTATTTAAGTGAATCAACACCAAATATCAAATTACATCTACTGTTTCCCTCTCATATTCTCAATCTTTACTGTGATGATGGTAATACAATTACTGTCAGGTAATGCTTTAAACATTTATATTCAAACTCTCAACTTTGATAACTGTTCAAATCAAATATTTACAAAAACACAATGTATGTACTCATAAGGCAGCCTAAAAGGGTCCAACGATGCCCCAAAAATACTATAAAATAAAATAAGTAGCTATCAAAACGTTGACAAAAAGCCATTCATGTATCTATTTCTTATTTATCTTCCATTGAGAAATTGAATATACCATTCTCAATAAGACATTATAACACCTCAACTAACGCTAAACGAATGAAAAAAGCCTGCACTATTGTCACGGTTGTCGTCGGTGAAGGAGGACCAAAACGCAGCAGGTATGTGCAGGCTCATCTTGATTTTTAATTAAACTCAAAATGAACATACAAAAAATACAAAAAAACAAACGATCAACAAAAACAGTCTGATAAGGCACAAGGCTAAACACAGAACAATCACCCACAAATACCAAACACAAACACACCCTACTATATGGGACTCTCAATCAAAGGCAGATAGACAACACCTGCCTTCAACTGAGAGTCCCAACCCCAATTAACCTAACATAGACATACACTCACTAGACTCCACATAGAAATACTTAAACATAAACCAAAACCCGGAATTACTAAATCAACCACCCTTTTAACAAAACACACCACCCTGAACCACATAAAACAAATACCCTCTGCCACGCCCTGACCAAACTACAAAAACAATTAACCTTATACTGGCCAGGACGTGACAACTATAGCCAGGGTTCTATAATGCCCCAAAATTACTGTACACTCAAATAAGCAAACAGGCAAATTTCCAAAGCTTGACAAAAACTCATTCACATATTTGTTTCATAATTCAGCTTCTGAGGCTGCTCTCATTTCTATAGTTAATTAACAGCTCTCACAACTGAAACATATAAATAATTCATAGGTTATTAATGTGTAATTACCATTTTACTATGTACTTGCAAACACATAGGAATTTAAATAATAGTAAATACTAGTACCTAGTAATGTCCCAAAGCATAAAATAAAGTGCTACCAACTTGGTAAGTCTACCTTAGTCTGATCTTAAAGTTTAATCGTAAACCCTAGCTGTACTGTATTGTAGTGTATATCAGCGGTTTCCAACCTTTTCTGTTCTGGGGACCACCAAATCATCTTCAAAAGGACTACCATTTGCAGAGTCACAGAATTCTTTAACTTAAAATATCTTAGCAGTCAATTTTATCAATGAATGTAACAGATTAAAGGACTATTATTACAGATTAATGTTTGTAAAGCCTTTACACTTGTGGGAATTGGCCTATATGGATAGGGCTGAATTTTTTTTTTTTTACGGAAGAAATATGGGAAGCATATGCATAACCATGGTAGCAAATATAAGGGAACAGTTTGGAGATTATGGGAAAATGATTAGACTAAAGGTAAGGAGACAACAGTTCACCTGACGAAACTGAATCCAAACATGACATTTTAAGTGCATTTTACATTTACCGTACTTGTCGCCGCATTTGTTATTAACAACATCTGAAAATACTCTGGATACATTCAGTAACATGACAGGAATATTCGTGGAAAATTTGGGGTAGGTGCAACATAAGACAAAAAAATTACAAGGGTTTGAGTGAGAGGTCTAACTGGTGTTTCCAAGTGGCCACACACCTATCCAAAGTTTGCACAGTTCCTAAATAATTTCAATGCACTTTTATGACTCAAAGAAGAGCTCCTAGTCGTGCCGTTGAGCCCTGCATCCCCTCCTTTTCACATTAACCCTGCAAACAAAAACTTGTCATTAGGATGTCCCCGGAACATCATGAAACGGACATCTAAAGTGGTCAGGATGTTGTGTCATGGTCCCTGGAGGTTTTGTCTAGTTCCCGGTTTGTCCCGGGGACATCCCCAACACAGGAGGTTGGTGGCACCTTAATTGGGGAGAATGGGTTTCCAGGTGTCTAATGCCATTCCATTTTCTCCGTTCCAGCCATTATTATGAGCCGTTCCCCCCTCAGCAGCCTCCTGTCGTCCCCAAGGATGTTTTTAGGATGTTCTTGGGACATTGTGTCATGGTCCCTTGGAGGTTTTTGTCACTTGATGGTCCCAGGTGTCCCAAACCATTAGAAGTAAAGTAATGAAATGTAATGTATAGCATGTTACTGTACAGCCACTCTGTTCCAATTTAGGTGTTTATCGGTGTCCAAATCTGTCATTTAAGGGGCAACACAATTTGCATTGTAAAAAGTAATGTACAATTGCTTATAATACCCCTATGGTATTATGTTTGGAAGAAAAATATTAAATAATAATAATAATATAATAATAAATTGAGGACCACCTGCAGTACCCCATGTTGGTAAGCACTGCTCTATATTACTGCTCAAATATGATTACAAATATTCACACCAAAAGCACTGATTATGTCAAGAGATGTTGTGCTGTAGTCCCTCATCATCTCTTACTTTGACTATAATGTCATAGACTATTATTCACAAAACATTTTCTTGGTTGCGCTCATCGTGGTTGAGGTACTTGATTAGTCGTGGTGGGAGGGGCAGTTTCTTGATGCACCTCAGTCTGTGGATTCCAACCTGCTGGCGAATCTCCAGCCTGCACAGCTGCATCAGTGGACGTGATTGCGCTGGAAGACAATGGTAACGATATGGTAATACTGTATGTGACGCTTGTATATAGAGAGTACATAACATGTGCACAAGTCATTCCAAAGAAGTGGCTGTTTGGGCAGTGTCGTGTGTGCATGCATGACATCCCCCTCATCACATCAGTAGGGGAGGGGGGTTTGGGGGCATTCTACCCCCCAAAAAAGAAGAAAAAAAGAAATAGCTGTGAAATGGTTGTTTCTGGTTAATTTTAAAGGGAAAATACATACAAAACCTTTCTGATAATTTGGACAATCACAACTGAAATACCAGTCATTTCTGTATTACTTTAAACTCTTGATCTAACTAATATAATTCAGAAAGTCACCACCAAACCACTGCTTTAACTACATTTAAATGTCATAACCCATTATTCTGTTTGTGTACCCTTCACTACACTTTTCATCATCTAAAATATATTATCCCCCTCCAGAAATTAGGCTACCAACATACTGGTCCATATTATCAGGCTGCTGTGTTATTTAGGAATAAGCTAAATAACCTGTAGCCTAACTGATGCAGCATGCAGGCTGGCTGCAGCATACTGGCATTTGTGCATTTAGCCAGACCAGTGCTTCCCAAACTTTAGTTAAGTTGGTTCTAGAAGTATTCTAAGGATGATTATTAGGTTGCATATACATGATTAGTGCTATCCCTCCAGAATTTTGGCCTTCACATTTGTTTTTTGAACATTAATAAGGAGGATAGACTTTCGCTGCTGGTCAGAGTCTGAGAGACAGGCAGGGCAAGCTGCACTGAGAGAAACAGGGTTGCTTGAGCCTACTGCCTGAGGTTCAGATAATTATTTAAAAGGTTGACAATACTTCCACAGTTGTCATTGAGCTCTCAAAATTGATCCCCATATAACCGTTACCAACTACCACTTGTTTTGAAAACTAGCATTCACATGTGAGATGCGCATCACTTCACAATAGAAACTTTCCCCATTTGACAAAATATAATTGTCGATATAATTATTTTTCGTGCTTATGAATTTACCATAACATTTGACTGTACTCATTTATTTGTTATAAGTTAGCTCACAGTTTTGAGGGTTTGCTAAGAAGAGAGAGATGAGAGAGAGAAAGAGAGGAGATATTGCACGTTTCTCTGTTCTCCTTACAAGCCTTGCTCAACTTTTTTCCCTTCTGAGGACCGGGCCAAACCAAAAGCATAATTGTTGGAGGGGGGATCCAATCATAAAATGAAGAATTGAGGAACACTGTGTGCTGTAAAGCCACAGAAAGCCAGTAGCTACCTGACACTTTATGGTGGGAAAATTATTTTGAATCAATCAAATTCGTTATGGTATATTATTAAATAGACCTGTCACTAATATTGTTGGAGCCATGACCTCCCCATACCCCTCACAAGTTTTTATTTATCTAGGCAAGTCAGTTATGAACACATTCTTATTTACAATGACGGCCTACACCAGCCAAACTCTCCCCTGTCCCGGACGATGCTGGGCCAATTGTGCACTGCCCTATGGGCCTTCCAATCACAGCCAGTTGTGATACAGCCCAGGATCAAACCCTGGTCTGTAGTGACACCTCTAGCACTGCGATACAGTGCCTTAGACCACAGTGCCACTCGGTCCCTTATGAGCCTGCCAGCAGCTGCTAGCTAGACATTAGCTCTGGGATCCAGGTCAAGGCACCACTGTAACAGGCTCGAATGAACCCTGCTTATTAGCCACGCGTACAGTCCTGCTATACCAAAATGCTACCTTATGTTGTGTAGTATATGTAGGTGTGTCTGTACAGTATGTGTGCATGACACTCACTTGCTTTCTCTTTGATGACTTCCCAGTCCTTCAAGCTATCTAGGTGCTCAGTAAGTCTGGAGCAGAGTTTCACATGGCCAACGTAATTCAGGAGTACATCTATGATGGGTCCTGCCCAGCGAGTAGAGATTATCTCACAGAACTAATGATGGAAACACAAAAAGCAATGATAGGCTATGGTATATTGTATTTTTTAGTCTCTATTTTACAAGAAGTGCCCCAAATACCTGTGCTAACATGACAGCATAACAATTATAGGCGATTACAGTGTAGGTAAACATTATTACATAGTAAATCAAAAAAACATTTCTTACCACAGGACACTTCAATGAGTGACTATAAAGGAAAATGTTTCTCTGTTTCTGCACAGATCTGATCATTTATTGACGGTACATATTATGAAACAGAGTGCTCCTTTTTCTTTATTTCAACCCGGTGAAGTGTCCTGGGGTAAGGAATGTTTTTGGGATTTTCAAGTCCCTCAGTCTAGGAACTGATTACCTTTTTTGTTCAAGCTGGGCTAAAGCGCGTTTGGATACACTTTCTTGCCATTGGTACATAGTACTTACAACTGTTGCTGACAGCATACCACCCTGCATCCCACTGCTGGCTTGCCTCTGAAGCTAAGCAGGGTTGGTCCTGGATGGGAGACCAGATGCTGCTGGAAATGGTGTTGTAGGACCAGTAGGGGGCACTCTTGCCTCCGGTCTTAAGATCGAATCCCAGGGCAGTGAACGGGCCATTTCCCTGCTCAGAGTGCTGTCTTTTGGATGGGATGTTAAACCGGTGACCTGACTCTCTATGGTCATTAAAAATCCCCCTTATTGCAAAAAGCTGTTAAAGCTGGTCTCCTGGCTAAATTTCCATTTTGGCCACCTAATAATCCCCCTCATTCTTAATTGGCATTATATTTAGAATGTATGTAAATATATTACACAGATGCACATACCAAACATTTCATTGTTATTTTGTTTACCTGAACAGGTTCCCCAGTACTTCTGCATGTATTGGTATTGTAGCGCAAGTCATCCCTCTCAGAGGTCTCCTGATGTGGTGGGTGTGGACCACTGCCATAAGTGCAACTAAAACAGGAAAGGGCGTCGCAGCCATTGTCCATCAGATACTTCAGCATGGACAGGTACTTCATACCGAATATGAGGGTGGCCGGGAATGAAGTGGGGTGAGTGGGTACGTAGGCGTTGACATTGGCACCGTGCTCCACCAGCAATGTGACCAATTCAATACTACCCTGCCTCAATGCTACCAGTAGCGGGTTGAAGGTGTCCAGGTTTGGGATGGCGCCGGCTTCTAGAAGCATGGTGGTTGCCTCCACGTTGCCGTTGGCAACGGCGAAGTAGAGAGTTGTGCTACGATGGTCCTCGTACATCATGGAGCGGTCATCTGACAGCATGGCGTTGACGTCGTAGCCGGCCTCAATCAGGACCTCCACAACTGCGTCCCTGTTGCACTCGGCGGCCAGGTGGAGGGGACTGACTCCACTGCGATTCACTCTGAACTTGCTGGTGACTTTGATCAGCAATGACACAATACTGAAATAGAAAACCACACAGAGGGAATTAGTGGGTGCCCAGAGTGGAAGATTAGTGTTAGGGTTAAAACATTCCGTTAGTTTTTTACCTTGTGACTTTCACTTTTACTTGAGGCATTTTCTATTAATGTATCCTAACTTTTACTCAAGTATGGTAATTTGATACTTTTTCCACCACTGCTTATGTAAACAAATCCAAACAGCTGTGCTGCTGGGCAGGTCAGTTTCACTGTCTGTGTCTTCTGGATAGACCTCAAACAACTCAGCCCAGTCAAAACTGTTCGCCGCTCTGGCACCCCAATGGTGGAACAATCTCCCTCACGATGCCAGGACAGCGGAGTCAATCACCACCTTCCGGAGACACCTGAAACCCCACCTCTTTAAGGAATACCTGGGATAGGATAAAGTAATCCTTCTAACCCCCCCCCCCCCTTTAAAAGATTTAGATGCACTATTGTAAAGTGTTTGTTCTACTGGATATTATAGGTGAATGCACCAATTTGTAAGTCGCTCTGGATAAGAGCGTCTGCTAAATGACTTAAATGTAAATGTAAATGTAACTCCGATGTTTATCCTATGTTAGTGGGCACTGTAGAAATCAAAAGCCAACCTTCATGTAAGTCATCGAAAGCTCTTGTACACAAAACTATGTTTTGGACGATACTGACTTTATGACTGGAATAAATGTTTCTGACTAGTTGTGATGCTACGGGGGACCAGTACGGAGAAAAAAAATGTATGAAATGTATGCATTCACTACTGTAAGTCGCTCTGGATAAGAGCGTCTGCTAAATGACTAAAATGTAATGTAAAAATGTTTTCAACAAGAGAAGTTAGTTCTAGAGTTCAGTTCTGCTTTAAGGGTGCTGTGCATTGATATTTGTAGTATTCCCATGTATCAAGGTATTGTAAGCTAATTGTAGGTACCTATCAGCTCCTCGTTGGGCAGCAATATGTAGTGGCAGAAGTCCTTTATTGCCCGCTTTGTTGGCATCAGCATCCTGAGAAAGAAGAAGCTCCACAATGTCCTTATGGCCGTTCTTAGCTGCTTCATACAGAGCGGTGGCCCCATCACTTGCCTCACTGTTGATATCAGCACCTAGAACATATTCAGTGCAACTGACAGTTAGAAAAGTCAACAATCGATCCATAGTAAGAGCTCCATGACAGTTTTATGTGATCTGCGCCCTTTGGCCGATCTGCAAGGCATTCCTAGTCGATCACCAAACATGTCTGTAAAAACCCAACGATAAAGGCTGTGATAAAGACTTGTGCTCCTTTTTTTCTTGCTGTTGACAGTATGTGTACTTGATTCAGAAGCCCTGCGCACCGGATAAGCAAAGTGCTCCCATTATTAGCAGATCGTCATGTCTCTTTTAATGTCAAGGAATATTTCACTTTTTCTGGTCATAGGAATAACATGAATTTGTGCATGAGGCAGATGCAGTGCGACTCGAGTTTTTCCATCTGGTAGAAGATGGTGTCCCCTCTCTCTGGTCAGTCTCACCAGAAGAAAGGAAGGAGAGAGCAGGGACCGTGAGAGGTGGACTCTCTGCTGCTCTCTCCCTCCCTCCATTGATACTAATGCCGTGTTCAAAACAACTGGGAACTGGGAAATCTCTGACTTACATCTTCAGTGCGTTCAAGACAACTGGGATATCGGGAAAAAATTAGATGCGACTGTGAAAAATTGTTTTGAACGGTCATCCAACTCGGAATTCCAAGTCGGAAACTCAAGCATCTTTCTAGGCCTCTGATCACTGACGTAATGATTTGACCTTGTTTTTTCCCCCGAGTTCCCAGTTGTCTTGAAAGCACCATTACCATCAGAAGCAGATACCATCAGTCCAGTAAAATAAAAAATCTACTTAATTGCTAATTATTTAAATTCATGCTCAGCTGTGCCTTGTAAGTGCTACACCAACTGATCAATTTAGTTATCAAAGCTCGAGTTTTGAAATATAATATGGTCTGAGAAGAACAATATTGGCATGCCAGGCATGTTGTAGCTAATATGCTGTGATCATGTATTAGGCCCACTGCACAAACCTCAATATTACAGAATAATTGTTTTTCTAGGTTAATGTTCCATTTTTTAAGCCATGAAAAAAATCTGAGTGGTAGATCTATGCTTGCTTATTGACTGCAAAAGTAATCTTGACTCAGAAAAGGTTGGTGACCGCTGGCCTACAGAGTTCACCCATTTTTCCAGGGGAAAGACATACCGTGTTTAATGAGAAATCGAAGTGTTTCCTTGTGTCCACTCTGGGCTGCAGTAAACAGGGGCGCGATACCGTACATGTTGGTTGGGCTGAGCTTCGCCCCGGCCTGGACCAAGATCTCACAGATCTCCACGTTGTTGCGGCTCACAGCCTCCTGGAGAGCTGTACAGCCCTGAATGCAGTGTTTGTTCACTACAGCACCGTGATTCAGAAGCATGACCACAATCTCAGCATTACCACTTTCACAAGCTGTGGAATACAGTCAAAGATGAAGTTAAATGGAAGAAATCCCAGACTTTGTATGTCATGGAAGACAGTGTTTCCTAAACAAGGGTTTGGGGGTATTCCCAGTGTATGCAAGACAGCTTAGAATGATATTGGAATAGGCATTCTTTAATGGCAGATTTTGAGGGGAGCTGTATTTCTCATATCAAGCCATCCCTGTCCCCCCATATACCTTTCCTTTCTAATGAAGTGTGCACTTGTTCACTAGTATTCCCCACAAATGCAAAAGCATTAGATCGGTGTAGGCTTGGGCTGGAGGAATTCTTGTATCAGTAATTTTCTTTCAAATCCATGAAGGGCAAGTTTTTCATTCAGTTTTTTCTCACGGTGTGCTGATCTTGCAGCCCAACACATAATTTTATTATCAGTCAAGTAGCCTATGACTTAGTATGCTTAAAATAAAAGGATAATTACAAAGAGATAGGCAGATAATCTAGGTCTTAGTAGGTCTCTAAGGCAAATGTGTTACCTTTGTAGAGTGGGGTCTCTCGGTCCTTGTTGGCGACGTCTGGGTCAGCCCCCTTCTCCAGAAGCATCTCTACACAGGCCACCTTTTCCCTGTACACCGCCAAGATGAGAGCAGTCTGGCCTTTCAGGTCACACTTGTTAATCATACTAGGTTGAGCTTGAAGGGTGAAAAGAAGAACACATGAGATAAAAATTAGACTAGGCTATACTTTATTTTAGTCTGCTACTTAGCTGGGTGTTAATTGGTAAAATGGTAAAATACTTGGTAATTACGTGGTAAAAGGGGTGTTCCATTTGGTATGGACTGCTGTTGTTCTCAATTGTTCAATTCTTTGACGTGAGCCGAGAAAATATAAATTGCCTTCAAGCCACATTTTAAAAAGTCTAATAAATCTATGTAACATAGCCTACACCATCACAACAAATCCATTATTTATTTTAGACAGATCTAAACAAACATGATATGAAGAAAATGTAGTCTATTTCAGAAGAACAGAATAGCATACTCAGTTGTCCTGATGTTAGGCCCTGATGTGGCTATGCCATATGGCTGTGGGCTACACTGGTTCAGTTAGCAGACACGATTTGCTTAGAATTCCGTGGCATTGTTTCATATTATTTTATAGTATTAGTATTATTATTACAACAGCTGGTGCACGGAATCTAAGGAAGTCTCTAGATTTTGCTCGCCTGAAGTAGAGTATATTGTGATAAATTACAGGCCACACTACTTGCCTAGAGAGTTTTCAGCTATACTTCTCGTGGCTGTTTATTTACCACCACAGACAGATGTCGGCACTAAGACCGCACTCAGCCAGCTGTATAAGGAAATAAGCAAACAGGAAACCACTCACCCAGAGGCGGCGCTCCCAGTGGCCGGAGACTTTAATGCAGGGAAACTTAAATCAGTTCTACCAAATCTCTATCAACATGTTAAATTTGCAACCACAGAGGGAAGAAAATTCTAGATCACCTGTACTCCACACACAGAGACGAGTAGAAAGCTCTCCCTCGCCCTCCATTTGGTAAATCCGACCACAACTCTATCCTCCTGATTCCTGCTTACAAGCAAAAATGAAAGCAGGAAGCACCAGTGACTCGGTCTATAAAAAAGTGGTCAGATGAAGCAGACGCTAAACTACAGGACTGTTTTGCTATCACAGACTGGAACATGTTCCGGGATTCTTCCGATGACATTGAGGAATACACCACATCAGTCACTGGCTTTATCAATAAGTGCATTGAGGACGTCGTCCCCACAGTGACTGTACGTACATACCCCAACCAGAAGCCATGGATTACAGGCAACATTCGCACAGAGCTAAAGGGTAGAGCTGCCGCTTTCAAGGTGCGGGACTCTAACCCGGAAGCTTACAAGAAAACCCGCTATGCCCTGCGACGAACCATCAAACAGGCAAATCGTCAATACAGGGCTAAGATTGAATCATTCTACACCGGCTCCGATGTTCGTCGGATGTGGCAGGGCTTGCAAACTATTACAGACTACAAAGTAAAGCACAGCCGCGAGCTGCCCACTGACACGAGCCTACCAGACGAGCTAAATCACTTCTATGCTCGCTTCGAGGCAAGCAACACTGAGGCATGCATGAGAGCATCAGCTGTTCCGGACGACTGTGTGATCACGCTCTCCGTAGCCGACGTGAGTAAGACCTTTAAACAGGTCAACATTCCCAAGGCTGCGGGGCCAGATGGATTACCAGGACGTGTGCTCCGGGCATGTGCTGACCAACTGGTAGGTGTCTTCACTGACATTTTCAACATGTCCTTGATTGAGTCTGTAATACCAACATGCTTCAAGCAGACCACCGTAGTCCCTGTGCCCAAGAACAAAGGCAACCAGCCTAAATTACTACAGACCCGTAGCACTCACGTCCGTAGCCATGAAGTGCTTTGAAAGGCTGGTAATGGCTCACATCAACACCATTATCCCAGAAACCCTAGACCCACTGTAATTTGCATACCGCCCAAACAGATCCACAGATGATGCAAGCTCTATTGCACTCCACACTGCCCTTTCCCATCTGGACAAAAGGAACACGTATGTGAGAATGCTATTCATTGACTACAGCTCAGCGTTCAACACCATAGTACCCTCAAAGCTCATCACTAAGCTAAGGAACCTGGGACTAAACACATCCCTCTGCAACTGGATCCTGGACTTCCTGACTGGCCGCCCCCAGGTGGCGAGGGTAGGTAGCAACACATCTGCCATGCTGATCCTCAACACTGGAGCTCCCCAGGGATGCGTGCTCAGTCCCCTCCTGTACTCCCTGTTCACCCACGACTGCATGGCCAGGCACGACTCCAACACCATCATTAAGTTTGCTGACAACACAACAGTGGTAGGCCTGATCACCAACAACGGCGAGACAGCCTATAGGGAGGAGGTCAGAGACCTGGCCAGGTGGTATCAGAATAACAACCTATCCCTCAACGTAACCAAGACTAAGGAGATGATTGTGGACTACAGGAAAAGGAGCACCGAGCACACCCCCATTCTCTTCGACGGGGCTGTAGTGGAGCAGGTTGAGAGCTTCAAATTCCTTGGTGTCCACATCAACAACAAATTAGAATGGTCCAAACACACCAAGACAGTCGTGAAGAGAGCACGACAAAGCCTATTCCCCCTCAGGAAACTAAAAAGATTTGGCATGGGTCCTGAGATCCTCAAAAGGTTCTACAGCTGCAACATCGAGAGCATCCTGACCGGTTGCATCACTGCCTGGTACGGCAATTATTCGGCCTCCGACTGCAAGGCACTTCAGAGGGTAGTGCGTACGGCCCAGTACATCACTGGGGCAAAGCTGCCTGCCATCCAGGACCTCTACACCAGGCACTGTCAGAGGAAGGCCCTGAAAATTGTCAAAGACCCCATCCACCCCAGTCATAGACTGTTCTCTCTACTACCGCATGGCAAGCGGTACCGGAGTGACAAGTCTAGGACAAAAAGGCTTCTCAACAGTTTTTACCCCCAAGCCATAAGACTCCTGAACAGGTAACCAAATGGTTACCCGGACTATTTGCATTTTTCTTCGCGCTATTGGTTAGAGCCTGTAAGTAAGCATTTCACTGTAAGGTCTACACCTGTTGTATTCGGTGCACGTGACAAATAAACTTTGACTTGATTTGATTAAGAATACAATTGAACATAGCTGAATAAAATAGAAAGGATATTTTCTCCAAACGATTTGAGGGAGTGCGCATATGCATCTATTCTGTGTTGAGCGGTTAACAAAGAAACAGGTACTCCTACAGTGTATGCTTAATTTAGAGTTATTTATGTAACTTTAGTTGTGATACAAACACATTTACTTTTTGTCAGCCAACAAGATGAGTAGGCCTAACAAACAGCAGAAAATCACTAGCCTATGTCAATCTAACATCCCCCATAGTAAAAAAGACAACTTATTCTATTCTGTGCAATAAATAAATATTTCAAACATAGTCTGGGAAAGTTGTGGAATGGAATAGATCCCAAATGAATGCAAGCACTAGCATCCCAAAAACGTTTAAGCTATGAGGCTGACAAAACAGATCAGAACGTTTAGCTTAAAATGTTGATAAACTATTCGACTCTGTCTTCACATTATAAGCGCAGCATTACGCACATGGCAGTAGGCTATAAGCGGAAATGTTCCATTAGTTAGAAAACACCATTATCGAAAGTGACTGCAAATGTGATTATGTATGTAATGCTTTTATTATAAAGTTGCATTTTTATGGTGAAAATGATCTTCCCAAAACTTGAAACTCACGTGCTGTGTATGTATGCCAGTTAGGCTTTACACCTGTTGGAAAGTGGATTAATGTGCTTAATTTTAAGAAGTTATTTGGCCACTTTAGTTGTGATAGAAACATTATCAAAACATATAGGCCTATGGCCTAGAATGCCCGAGGTGTGTGACCTTGATTTGAAAAAGTCGCAAAAAAAGGCATACGTTTCTTGCCTTACTGCACACAAGCTGGGCATCATTCACACATGATAATATTTCATTCACATGTGATAGGCTAATATTGTCTATTCTTGATTTATTCTTGTCTTTACATATACTGTTGGGATCGCCTAAACTTTGAACATTGAGATATTAAATAAATAATAGAGACAAAGCCTCGAATAGAAAGAGTTTGTAAAAAGCCAGAAGGCTTTGGAATGTGTTTGATGGATGAGAGGAGAGCGATGTGTTGATATAGGGAAGACAGATAGATATCTGTGGGTCAGGAGGTGAGGTCAGGAGGAGAGGAGAGCGATGTGTTGATATAGGGAAGACAGATAGATATCTGTGGGTCAGGAGGTGAGGTCAGGAGGAGAGGAGAGCGATGTGTTGATATAGGGAAGACAGATAGATATCTGTGGGTCAGGAGGTGAGGTCAGGAGGAGAGGAGAGCGATGTGTTGATATAGGGAAGACAGAGAGATATCTGTGGGTCAGGAGGTGAGGTCAGGAGGAGAGGAGAGTGATGTGTTGATATAGGGAAGACAGATAGATATCTGTGGGTCAGGAGGTGAGGTCAGGAGGAGAGGAGAGCGATGTGTTGATATAGGGAAGACAGATAGATATCTGTGGGTCAGGAGGTGAGGTCAGGAGGAAAGGAGAGCGATGTGTTGATATAGGGAAGACAGATAGATATCTGTGGGTCAGGAGGTGAGGGGGGAGGTCAGTTCCTCTTAAGGGAGTAATCAGGGTTGATATCTGGTTACCTTCTTTCCTGTAGAGCCATAAAATGTAAGGATTGGAGAGAGAGGAGGAGTGTCTTAAGTAGGATGCATATAAACTGTGATAACTGTGATGTCTGAAATGTTTAGCTGTCTGATTTTCAGCTGTACAGAACCTTTGGGAAGGATTAAACTTGGTTAAAGCTTCTACAGTGTCCGTGAGTTATTTAATCTGAAAAATAAGAACCTAACATTTGGTGTTGCCGGCAGGATTCACCACGATTTTTAATCAAACCAAAGAGTCCAGAATAGTGGAGCAGAGCTGGCAACAAACAAAAGGTAGGCTAAGTTCCTATATCTGTTTCCACTCATTTTGACATCTTGGGGAGATGAGAATCGTTGACTGAACTAATTATGGGATACGGACCTGGAGAGCCTAAGTTTAATTCTATAGGCCCATTGTGTGACGACCGGTTGTAGCTTTGTGGTATATGCTAGTACCATATAAGTAAAGAGTAAGTCCCGAGCAGGATAGATCCTGTGGAGGGTAAGTCTCATAGCGAGTAAGTCCCGAGCAGAATAGATCTGTGGAGGGTAAGTCTCATGAGTCCCTAGCAGGATAGTTCCTGTGGAGGGTAGAATCTCATAGATAAAGTCCCGAGCATAAGCCTGTGGGAGGGTAAAATGTAATAGAGAGAGGGGAAGTCCTGAACAGGGTAATCCTGTGGAAGGTAAAACAATTGTGTAACGGTATATAGACCCATAAGAAGGGCAAAAGGCCGAGTAGCAGTGGCCATGAAAGCGCAGGGTGTGAGTGAATGTGTGAAAAAAGGTTGGTTTATGCCCTATGCGCGATGAGAGATGATGTGGGTTATCAATAATAGTGATATTTGAGGAAGTATTGGAATAGGACATAAAGTCCTGTCTGTATTCTCCAGTGATAAATGTTTCAGACGCTATGGTATCGGTTCAAATACAAGGTATTAAGTGCCGTGACCAATTAAATATTATCCGGGGAAAGTGTGTAGTGCTATCTTAGAAAATAACTAATAGAAGGTGTGTATTATAGACGAGAGTGAAAAAAGCTGAAATACCCTGAACACCGATGGGAGTGTTTAGGGAATAATAACTATTGATATGGCGACAAACGGACTCGTTTCTCCCTGTAATATAGAGATAGCAAATTTAATGAAGCCATGGAGGCGTTAAAAGCAGCTCACAAGCATTCTACCAATTCGACTGGAATATTGGAAAAAGTGAGCAAATTAGAAAACATTTGACAACCTTTTCCTGCTGACGGAAAATTCAAATCGAATAAAGAATTCAGGGAGTCAATTATAACTTGGCACAAGGACATAAAACTAGAATCAAAAGCTCAATATACCAGCGTTTTAATACAACGGAAAATGTGTAACGATAAACCCATAAAGTGTGACACCAGTACTTTACTACAGAAGGCCTGGGAATGGGAGTGTATTCATAAAATTTGCGCCTCTGCTTTAATAACGGGGTTGAACCCTGTGATCAAAACGATAATTGCGGGGGTAGTAGATTTCATCTGAGACGATGTTTTGAGAGTGGAATATGACTCCACTCGCCTCGCAGACGTGCGAAGGGTTAGTAGAGCCATAGAGAAAAGCACTGAATATAGTTTCAATGGCCAGGATAAAACTAAGAAACGTAGAAGAAAAAAAACATCAAAACGTAAGGAGAGGGCTCCCTGTTTTAGATGTGGGACTATCGGGCATTGGAAGAATGAGTGTAAGTGTCACGACTTCCTCCGAAGTCGGTCCCTCTCCTTGTTCGGGCGACGTTCGGCGGTCGACGTCACCGGTCTTCTAGCCATCGCCGATCCACCTTTCATTTTCCATTTGTTTTGTCTTGTCTTCCCACACACCTGGTTCCAATTCCATTCATTACATGTTGTGTATTTAACCCTCTGTTCCCCCCATGCCCTTGTCCGGAATTGTTTATTGTAATTGCTTGTGCACGTTATGTCTGGTGTGCGTCGGGTTTTGTACCCATTTATTGATTGTTCTGTTTTCCGGTGGGTTTTTATTATTAAACTGCGCCGTTGGAAACAGTTTTTGCTCTCCTGCGTCTGACTTCTCTGCCGCCAGTACGCACCCCTTACAATAAGGTGATACTGGAATCTAGTGCATTAGCAGGAAATGCAGCTATACAAGAGTTTGCATCTTTTTCAAAAGAGCAATAACGAATCGTTTTGAGGTTAGCAAGAATGGAACTTTCACGTAGCCGTGTATAGTTTCAGTTCAATCGATAAACAGTACATAGAGATTACAGTTTCTATGTGATGGGAGATGTATTAGATCACGATTAACCTAACTTTTATTAGCGTACCGATGGGATTTACAAATAGTCCCACGTGGTATCATTTAGCATTGAAACAATCGTTAAAAGGGTGTCAATTGTAGGTTCTGTGTTGGTACAATACGTGGATGATTTGTTATTAGCGTCATAAGACGAAGAAACTCATATGCGAGACCGCACCACATTGGTAGACAATTTGGCGAAACGGGGTCATAAAGCATCGTATGACAAAGCACAACTCGCACGCTCAGGAAAACTTTAGGAGTTTTCAATTTTGTTAAACATTTTATTCTGTCAGTCTCTGAAATTGCTGAGCCGCTACAGAGTTGACGTAAAGGGAATAGAGTAACGGGGTAGGCTGTGTGTGGTATGCATTTGGAGTAATTCATGATTTCGGTACATGGTGGTCACCACGGGGCATGTTAGAAGCGACAGGAACACCAATAAACATGGTCTGGAGGTAGATGTATTATTAGAATAATGTCAGTTAACCAGTAAATTAGCAGTGGTGAAATGTGAAGCTCATACAAGTCGTACAGATAAAATTGCCATAGGTAATCGTAAAGCAGACGAAATGGCTAAGGCGGCTGCCTTGGTGAGAGAAAGTGTTATGGAACCACATATATATATTGCGGATTCCTTACGATGAGCCATGGCTAAATTGGCCACAGGAAAACGTATTTACATTTGAAGATTCTAGGCGGAATGCCAAAGGAATGGGTTCTAAAGGTAACATAGTTACATTATATGACCGAACACTCATTGCAAATGCAGAAGGCCTTAAGGGTTTGTCTAAATCATTACACAGTTTATGTGGTTTTATTTTAAATACATTTAATGTCGTCTTATTCTGGAATGGGATTGTAGAATGGGGAAAAGGAGACCAGTGAATCGTTAGACTCGGTGGAAAGATACTATCGCCGTGTTGTGGGATTTATTGGATGGAGTCTTTACATTTCAGTTAAAATGGGTATGCAGGAGGATGAAATATTTTGATGAGGTATTTAAAGGGTTTCCGAAGGACAGGGAAAGAAAGGGAGAGGAAACATTTTAATGGTGACGAAAGCTCTGAATATTAAAAATTCCTAATGAAGAATGATCAACTTCATTAGGAATTAAATAGACGGGGGGTTTCTGCACAAAATTCATGAGAAACACCATTCTCTATCCAAATTGTACCATTACTTTAGGAGATTATTATTATTTCTGTAGGGAGTTTTAAAGAGTTGTAATGCTAAATTGTTTATTTTTGATTTAACACAGGGTTTTTTTAATCAAGTGTTTGAAAGGGATAAATTACCAGTTCCCTGAGGTCCTGGTCTTTGGGGTACTTATACAGTGGTACTGTGTTCAGGCTGCATATAGAAAGGAAAATATATGTTAATAAGGGATGAAAGTAACTTCAAATGGACTGTGTTACCAGATCTTCATGATCTGGTAACCATCCTAGAGGTCACCAATAGAACAAGGGAGTATGGACTCATTTAGAAAATGTTTTTTTTTAGCAGTAACATTGTTATTTTTGTTGTTGTTGACATTTGTCTTAGAGATGGTATAAAGAAAAGGTTAATGTCATAATTCGACATATAGTCAAAGTTTGTCTAGTTCCTGAAATAGAAATGTAATGAACTTAACTGTTGTTATGATTTGTGTTTTTTTTAGGTTATCATGGAAGGTGATGTCAGATCGTGTTTCAATGCATGGAGAAATAATTTGACCATAGACAGTGTGTGTTAACCTCAAAACCCTCCCTAACCGGCTGAAGAAAAAGCGACAAAGACGTGCTATGAGAGACAATGACTTTTACCACTCCTATCTGAGTCCGAGCCATAAACCAGGGCCGGGCTACTGAGAGCGAGTGCGGAGTGAGCGTGGAGAGAGAGAACAAGCTCAGGTTAAAATTGGGACATTATCAAGGGCCATGAAATGTGACAGGCAGAAGTTACATGAGCCGTTGGGAAAATGAACTGTAAACGATATCTGAAGAAAACACGGTAGAATGATAAGGTGAAGGAAAGGGGGGGTGGAATACGCCCTCCTAACTATGTAAACTGAAAATGCATTGAGATACTGATTTTTCATGACAGGAAAACAGGGACAAAGGGGTTCTGTAATGAGAAGAGTTATGACCGGCAATAAAAGGTTGTTTATAAATGTATGTTCTAACAGGGATGATGTGTGCGGAGTTGATAAACTGGAATTTGAGCCTTAGTCTCAAAGTAAGCACTGAGTTCAGTCATTCTAAATTTGGGTTGGATAAGTGCTAAAACGTTTTCGTTGTGATTGGAATACCGCGAGAGAGAATGGCTAAAGCACGACGAGGGGCTGGGGCGCTGCTAACAGTTATGTGGCCGAGAAAGTTTCCAGAAACGTATCTCTAAGTGTCATCCTGAGGGGAGGTAATTGGTCTGGGAGACTCACTGGATGACAGCTTGGGACTAACATGAACGTTTTTTTTATTTATTTTACCCTGTATTCAGAGTATTTATGTTAGATCACATCAATGAGTGGTGCTAAGTTATTAAACAAGTACTTTGTTTCTCTTTTCTTTTCAAGTCAATATGTTTTTAGGTTTAGTGGAACATGAGGGTATTCATTGTTCCAGAGTAGAGAATGATGTATATTGACTATTTGATTTGAGAAGGTGTTAATATGTTTGTAAATATAGAAAATGCATTAGGAGTATCATTCCATTCCCAGAGTCTGAATATTGTTGCAGGAGATAGCTCATAGAAGAAGGAGAGCAGCTAACTGTACACAATATGGGGATTTAATTGAACCTTACACATACCCAGATAATGGTGAAAATAGCAGAGATAGTATTGTCATTTCAGACACTATTGTCAACTTTCAGTAATGAGTTTGTCACAGAAGGCATAACACTTGAAAGAATAGCAACTGATCCCTGTATACAGAAGGCCACATTGCAAGAAGGGAAGTTTGCTGTGATAATAGCATCACAGCTCTAGCAGAGTGTGATTAAGAAACATGTGACTCAGAGTTTTGTACGGTTGGATACTCTTCTAACGCCACTAATCTCTCCCCCATTTCTGACAGCTAGTAAACACTTGACATACCTCCCAGTAGATTGGGACCGAACCACGGTAAATGGAAAGTGTCAGAAGGAGGCTGCTTATCAACTGTTGGGACCCAAAGTCTACACTGTAACAAAGGGTGTTTACAAATGGGTGGGGGGTGGATCGGCCTTGGGATGAGAGATGTGTACCTAACTTGAGCACAGGGATGTATGATCCGCAGGTACCAACTGTAGCAGAATACAGGAGGTCATTGGAGATGTTGGTAGCTAGATACCAAGGGATAAACTGGGAAACAGGTAGGGGGTATCTGAAAGTTCAGTCCTAGACTTATCAGTAAACCATGAAGACAATAGGAGAGCAGGAGACAAATTCTGAGCAATAGCTAGTCTCACAGCAGTCCCTGTAGGGACAGTAACAGAAGGAGCAGTAGTAGAAGCGTAGAATGCTATATTAATAGCATGAAAATGGACTACTGTGCAAATGAGGGGTATTGTGAGACTATAGTCATGGGCCATGTTGGAAGTAGCAGTGGTTATTTTTGTAGCATTGTCGGTATATCAGTAATGACGACTCATGTCACATGGATTGGTTAGTGGTAACTGGGGAACCGATGGGAGGACAGAGGATGCTGTTATTCAAATATCACAAATGATGTTGTCAGGAAATAACTCATGTGTTGCAGTGTGTATATCCTCAGGTGGAACCAAGACATAACCAAGGGCACGGGCTGAATTCTGGAGATTGAGTGTACATCAAGAGACACCAGGCAGTGGTGTTGGAACAGCATTGGTTTGAGAGACACACCACTTTGAACAGTACCTGCAGTGGTTAAGATCGTCATGTCTCTCCTTGGGGGGAGCATAGTTTTCACGTGAAGTGAGGTCCAACGGCATAATGGGTGAGTGAAGACACCATGACACAGGAAGCGGAGTGAGAGAGGGACTAGATTCCACTGTAAGACATACAGATGGTTGGGTCTGGAAATGACTATAAACATCATAGTTGGTTTGGGATTTAGCTGCTTTATGGGTTAATGCATCATATGATAGAGAATAGAGGGGTAATTGTACTGTGAACAAAATGTTGAAGGCATTGATGTGAAAGCAGATACAGTGCTGAGTTCCCTCAAGAGGATGGAACGTGCATTAGAGATACGCACTTGCATATCAGGTGTCGTGCCTATCAGGTGAAATGGAGAAGATGGGGAACAAAGTGAAAATGACATGACTTGGAAACACTTCTCGGAACCTGGGGCCTAAAGGGGAAGACTGGGTGAAAGCATGAGGAAGCTTTTTAGAGCTTTCATTTTTGTGGAACCCAGCAGGAAATTATCTTGGAGGCATAGATTCAGGTGAAGAGAGAGTGGGAATTGTCATGGTTTCAGACTTTGGTTTTCATGCATATATAAATATGCATAGATGATCACATTGTTAATACTGTTATGTTTTATTTTTTTTTGTTGCTTTCCAAGTCTTGTGCCATCACTCTCTTAGGAACCAGAAGGGAGAAGTGGAGAAACACAGCCGCTCCATCTGCCATAGAAATACCGCAGATTCAGCTGGAATGGCATTTTGTTATGCGTCGATAGATGGGAATAAAATTGTGTGATCACAGTTTAGAGGCCATAAGTCTATGAATTTGTACACCTCGCAGTGACTGGTTGTTCATTGTTTGTTGTTTAATTCATGTTTTATAATCATTTGTTAGGTATTTTTTTTATTTCATGTTTTATTATCATTGTTTACACATTTAAGTCATTTCCAAGTTTATGTAAAGTGAACATTAGGATGCTATTGTTCAAGAGGAAGGACTGTTGGGATCGGCTAAACTTTGAACATTGATATATTAAATAAATAATAGGGACAAAGCCTTAAATAGAAAGAGTTTGTAAAAAGCCAGAAGGCTTTGGAATGTGTTTGATGGAGGAGAGGAGAGCGATGTGTTGATATAGGGAAGACAGAGAGATATCTGTGGGTCAGGAGGTGAGGTCAGGAGGAGAGGAGAGCGATGTGTTGATATAGGGAAGACAGAGAGATATCTGTGGGTCAGGAGGTGAGGTCAGGAGGAGAGGAGAGCGATGTGTTGATATAGGGAAGACAGATAGATATCTGTGGGTCAGGAGGTGAGGTCAGGAGGAGAGGAGAGCGATGTGTTGATATAGGGAAGACAGATAGATATCTGTGGGTCAGGAGGTGAGGTCAGGAGGAGAGGAGAGCGATGTGTTGATATAGGGAAGACAGATAGATATCTGTGGGTCAGGAGGTGAGGTCAGGAGGAGAGGAGAGCGATGTGTTGATATAGGGAAGACAGATAGATATCTGTGGGTCAGGAGGTGAGGTCAGGAGGAAAGGAGAGCGATGTGTTGATATAGGGAAGACAGATAGATATCTGTGGGTCAGGAGGTGAGGGGTGAGGTCAGTTCCTCTTAAGGAAGTAATCAGGGTTGCTATCTGGTTACCTTATTTCCTGTAGAGCCATAAAATGTAAGGATTGGAGAGAGAGGAGGAGTGTCTTAAGTAGGATGCATATAAACTGTGATGTCTGAAATGTTTAGCTGTCTGATTTTCAGCTGTACAGAACCTTTGGGAAGGATTAAACTTGGTTAAAGCTTCTATAGTGTCCGTGAGTTATTTAATCTGAAAAATAAGAACCTAACAATACTAAATAATATATATGTGAAATGTCTTTTGATTTAGAATGGACCGTTATAATGCACCTGTCTCGAAACAGGGGCAGTGGAAAAAAATACATGTCATCTGTATGCACTTAAATAGAGAATAGAGGACGCTTTTACTGTGGTTCATGTTCATGCCAGCCAGGTAGTCTATACTCCTGCTGTAAAGAGGAGCAATGTGCTTAATATTAGGAAAGTTGAGAAATAAATATAGTAAGCCTAGCCTATATAAAGCAGAGTGATGGCCTCTTCTTTTTAATAGAGGCCATCACTCTGTTTTCTGACGCAATTGCATCGCCTATACAAATATTGCAAAACATAAGCTCATGGGCTCTCATGAAATGTTTGATTACATTTGCAATGATGTGAGAGTGATTAGAGGGACAATAGCGTGCTGAGTACCAGGCAGTTAGCAAGTTTGGTAGGCTACTAATGACCATCAGCAGCATCAGCGCTTGGAGAAACCTAATTACCTCATGACTCGTGACCCCCGGTGTGGCAGTAATAAGGTTACCGTGACAGCCCTAGTTACCACTTCAAACTTTCTCAGTAAATATCATGTCAACAAGCTGAAATAGGATTGTAAAATAAGTGTTGCCAAAAAGGACAACAACGATCCCAAAAATGACAGTACTAATGTTAAACATTAACCTATCGCTATACATGTTCATACATGGAGTTTTGAATTGCACTTACCCCCAAGAAGAACCCCGACACACTGATCTTGGCCATAATATGCAGCCTCGTGCAGCGGGATCCATCCATACTTGTCAGGCCACAGTATGTTATTCTCAGTGTTTTTAGCCATAGCTTGAACCGTAGTCACATCACCATTCAGGATGGCTTGCACAATAGCGTCCTGTTCCCTAATAGGCAAACATACCCATCATCATCCACTTGCTTTTTTTCCCTCTAGCCCACATGTACAATACAAGACATTAAGCGGAAATCCAGATCATTCTCAAACTCAGTAACTCTGACAGTGATTCTTTGAGTTATGGATAGTGGATTAAAACAAAATACACTCATCCTTAGTTAGGGTTTATGGTGTTGGAAAAAACTTTGGTTACCTTAAAAGGGGAATTCCACCACTTTATCTCAAGCACAATAGCACTGTCTACATTTGTGAAAATGGCGTTGTGGTTAAAAGACAAGATAAACAAGTGCAATTTGATGATGTCATCAAAACTAAAAACATTTTTAAAAGCAGTGATTTCTAAACACTACTAGAATGGTGGTGACACGGTGAGCAGGAAAAGGTTCCCCTCCCCTCCCATGGCTAGAAACTTGATGCAGATTTAGAAAATCATTGTTGTGCAGTAGTATTCAGTTGTATTTGCCATTTTCTTATCTTGAAAAGTGAAAGTGGTGGAATTTCCCTTCAAGCAGATCATTCCCAGCAGGTTTGTATCCTATGAGGTGGAGAAATAACATACAATAAATGCCATCACATATTAACACAAACATCATTACATATCCTAAAGTGTTCAAGTCTTGGTGTGAAGGGAAGACGTGTTGCTAAGATACCCTTTGTGAAAGAAGACACTTACTCCTCTGTCTCCGGCACGTACTGAATGGAGCCGTCGCCTCTGTGCTATGCCAGCATGCGCTTTCCATTGCCTGTGACAAAATGGGTCACCACAACGCCGTCACATTTCCTTCTTTCTTCACATTTCCTTCTCCTGCTACAATAACAGTGAGATATACTCAGTTGACAGTCACAGCTGACTGCTGCAAATGCGTACGTAAAATGAACTAAACTAATACAGTGGGACCCTAAGCTCATTGGATATTGTGTGTTTCTTCAAAGTGAAATGTTTGATTCTCATTGCTGACATGATTACTATGAAAAGCTCTGTATCAATCACTACAGTACACACATCTAAAATACCTGTCTTCAATTCTAGTTCATATCGCCACTATAATGTTCCTCTGAAAGCTTTTCTTAGGGGTAGGCTTGAGACATGTGCATATCCAACATGCACAGTTGCAGGGCACTAAAAAGTTAGTTAAACATTTTTTAAACTTGTACCATGCTACAGGTTTTCGCGACAAACTATCGCTAGGAGATGCCAGAGCAACGTGTTGCACAAGCACACGCAATGCAGCAATTGTCCTGCCAATACCGTAACATGACCTAGTAAACCTTATAAAGCCTGCAATCTTGCATCCATCTCAACACGGAGACTTGTTTTCATCAGTGTTGCTATTTTTCAACCTTGGTGACATGTGAACTTCAGACCATGCTACTTGGATGTATTCCCAAAAAGCCTGTTGGGTAAGGGATCATTATCATGAGATTTGTTGGGACAGGTGTTTGGCACGTGGCCCACTGGACTCAATCACACCAGCCTGTAAACAAGGTGTTGTATGTCAACAAACGATACTCTAGGTGTCTAGGTTTTCCAGCAAGCAGTAAGCGGGTAAATAGTTTAGTCACGTTAGCTTAGCAGACGTAAACACCTCACAAGTCAAGTCATTTGTTTGAGAAAACAGTCACTCTCATGCATATCTGCAACCTACATATGATATCGAATGGCAAAACCCACAATAAACGTAAGGTTATATGATTCGGAAAACATTTGCATTGATGGAGTCTGTACAGTGACACATAGACGCATATGACTGACTAGAGCAACATAATAATCAGAGAACACTTTCCTTGATCAAGTCTTGACTGGCAACACTTTCTGTTACATTGTCCTTGTGCCATGTAGTGACTTGATAAGTAACAAGAATTTCGCTACACTCGCAATAACATCTGCTAACAATGTGTATGTGACCAATACAATTTGATTTGACTTGGAACTACTTTGTAATGACCAGATAATTACTGCTGTACATTGTAACTACAGACATGTTACGTAACAAGGACAGTTATAGTGCAGCATGTCATTATGCCATGATATTGGAATTGTATGTAACTATCCATAGCCTACAACTTAATATAAATGGTGGCCCAAAACCAAAAGTGGATAATGAAAAAGAATGAAGGCTCTTTTCAGCTAGCACATACGCGTCAGTTGGGTTGGCAGTAGGCGGCCTATGTCTTGGTTCCTGCCTTGGTGGAACAGTCCTATATTGGACTGTTCTTCTGCCCAGAGCTGTTGGGGTATTGCTGGCTTCACCCGGTGAAGTGGCATTGTGGGCATCACTAAGGCTGCGTTCGATAGCCAGCAGAATCAGCTCGTCATCTGACAGGTTGTTGTAGAGACTGTAGTCATCAAACCCCAGGTTGTGGCCCGGCGTGGAACCAGGGATAGATATGCTGGCAACTGCCATGTTGGATCTGGAGAGAAAAAGAGAGGATACAGTGTATCAGTAATGTATGATGCATCATGTCCACCATGTTGGATCTTGAGAGACCCATTCCTAATCAATATACAACATATTCCGTCTAGAGACCATGATTAAAGAGATAGTTCACCCAAATTACAAAATGACATATTGGTCTTGATTGTTCAGATAAATGAATTTACTTTAAGATGATTTGGACTTGACGTGCAAAAATGTTATTATCGGGGATATTGACTTGCATTGGTCTTGTTCCAGAAATGCAAAAAACGTATAACGTGTAGACAGTGCCCATGTCTTTAAAAAAAAGTTACAAAGTATCACTGTATTACATTGTCCATACTGGTTACAGTGCAGGAAAATCAAATGTAATTTTGTAATTGGGGTGAGATTTCCCTTTAATTTGGACTGGAACACACTACATCATCACCCTAAGTCCAGTGTAGGACATATATTACATCAGGGTGGTTCCCAATACACATTTCTGCTGAAGGGGTATTGAACTGTTCACTACTTCCCAAAAATGTAAAAGCATTGGATTGATGGAGGCATGGTCTAGAGGGAGTTTCCACCATCTTTTTTCCACTAGGCTTTTCCTTTCAAATCAGTGAAAGGAAGTGAACAAGTGCACACTTTGGGAGAAAGGAGAGATAATTGGGACGTACTGTAGCCAGAGACTATGGGATTGATTCAATTGAACCTGCAATGTGGCATTCATGAAGCAGTCCCACGATCATCAAATTCTAGAATGGTTTTGAGTAAAGTAAAGGAACATATGTGCAAGTGGGCTTGTCAATTAAGGTGAAGTCCCTCCTAAAACAAGCATACCATAGAAATGGATGACTTGAAGGAAAATCATTTATTGAATGGGTTTATTTAGGTTGGGTGAGGCTGGGATTATGTTAGGATTGGATAATGAAATTATGATATGCTCCCCTTGGAATAGTGTTCACATTTCACATTCAAATCATTAAAGTGATTTGGAAATAACCAAGGGTTGGAACCGGTTCAGGGAACAGAACCGAAAACCATTTTTTTTTTCGTGGAAGAGAATCAGAACCACAAACGAAAGTGATCTAAACTGTTCTGGAACATAACCGTTATTTTAAAAGTATGGGAACCGGTTAAAAACATTATTTTACATTGCAGGCATTTCTTTCCTGTCCGACAAAAAACACGACAAAGCGCCTATGCAAAGCCCTCACTCAGAAACTTATTCCAGTGTCTGCTTGCCTGCCAGCTGAAAATCTTTGCCAGTGTGTAGGCAATCTGCCCTCCCCCTCAGAAGACTAGTTTAGTGGCCTACTGACCTTACAAGCGTGATTCAGAAATTAGGGAGATAGATTTTTAATTCGAAAATAATGGATTCAACTTTTAAATACTACTTAAGGATACTATAGTTGTCACATTATCACGATTTATTAACTAGCGCAAAATAGGAAGTGTTTTTATTTTAATTATTGTGCTGAATTTCACACTAGCTAGCTGTTCCAACATTAAGCCAACTTTCTGATGGTCAAACACATTAAAAGTTTCTTCATATAAGCCGCTCCTTCATAGATATAATTCTGTGAGCATAATTCAGAAGATACATGTCATAACAACAAGATGCCCACCACTTCAAACCAAGCCTCCTCCACCCTCACTCACTCTCTTTCAGTTGCATTTCGCACCCTACACTCATCTGTCCAATGCCTTTAAATAGCTTGCCTGATCCATAGCAAGCTGCTCTATCCGCAGTGATTGGTGAAGTAATTTAATGTCGAGCTAAATGTAAAAACAAATCTCAGAGGTTTATAAAGGAACAGAAAGGTCCATGTAGTTTTTTTTTTACACAACAACAAAAGTGCACCAAAGTTGCCAAATAACAATGTAAATGAAAATATGTCTCACCTTTCTCACAAGCTTTTACAGTTTTCCAAAGGCAAAAAGAGTGTCAAAGTTTCGCTCTCTGGTTAAACTCCCCCACTAAGACTTCTCCACTCCTCTGTCAGTAGATGTTTCTTGAGACAGGGCTTCCAATCCAGCCGTCTGGAATATTTCTGGGAGCTTCACATGATATCCATAGGGTAGTGGGCCAACTTTTCCTCTCCCCCCTTCATAGCTCAGAATACTCCTGAGGGGGAGTTGGCCTAGATAGCACTAAACAACAAAACAAATAGATGGAACTCTTGGGACTAACAGCGAGGAATCCCAGAACATGGTGAGTATCTTACTAATCAGAAAATGTGTTAATCATACAATAGAGTGATATTGACTGACTGTGTTCAATGGAAACTGTGAGTTGTCCCAAGTACAGTGTTCAGGCTTGTAATCCTCCTGTGCTAGGTCAGACTCTTGCTGTGTCTGTGTCAGGTTTGGTTGTGGCGAGTTGGTGTGCCTTGTTCCTTATGTTGAGAGGTCTGGTATTGTGTTGTGTTACAATCAATGTAATGGAAAGAGGTGTTTATTGCGAATGCCTGTTTCTTATTTTTAGACAAACAAATCCATGGAAAAAGGGTCAAGTTTATCGACAAGGTTGACTTCTTCCCATTTTGTTGGCAGGTCAATCTGCGTCATGTGTTTGTTTCATTTTGATCCGAGGGCACTTTGCATTTATTTTCGTATGAGGGGAAGGTCATAGATACCCCACAGGCTGGATTCCAGAATACCAGCCACTACAGTTACAGTCGTGTCGTCAGTCTTTTAATACCACGTTGAGTGTAGAGCTTAGGGGTTAAATCAATACTGACCTTTATACTAAGGTTAGGGGTTAGTTCAGTACTCGCCTAAGAAATTGTTGTAATGCAGAACAAGCAATGAAAGGCAGTTCACAATTTCTACTTTTACCTACTGTATTAAAGTGGTAATATAAGTGTGAAAATTTGTATGCCTATTCTGAACATTATTTTGTAAATTATATCAAAATAGAAAACAACTAACTTGTCAGTTGCTGTTTACTTGAGTAAACATTCTTCTCCAATTAGATATTGGATTAAAAGTTAACTTAATGTAAAGTGACAAAACAAATCTTACAAACATTAATTCAACAATGTTATGTCTGTAACCAACATTTGCTAAAGCAATAACCCATTCACACTATTTAGATGGACAGTCTCAGAGTTTCTTCTTCGACTACTATAACAATACTTTTGACCAGCTGAAGCAAGTCACACAATTTTTCTTCAGGCTAGCAGTAGCCAGCCATGCATTATTTGTTTGCCTATTTCGTTGATAATCAAATAGGAATAAGTAAGTAAATAGTGCACTTTCAGCTGTCAGGATCATTTCTTTGACTTCTCGAATGCGAACACATTCAAACCGTTCATATCAACGATCCATCACCATATTTTTATGCTAATGCATCCTTATTTCTATGCCAAACTTCCACTGTTGTGTGCGGTCAAAATTCCCCTTTTTAGTAGGGGTGTGCTGAGTACTCGGACAAAATGAGCATTGTAACGGATATGGAGAATTTTTCGAATATGATTACGGTACGACACATTTTTGTATTTATACTTGATCAGGATTAAGTAATTTACAGCTGCCAGCACGCATCTCTCTGTCACTAAAACTGTGTTGCGCTGTGCAATCTAAATAACTCAATTGGCTAGTTTGGCTGTCTGTAAAGAAATGTATGGGGTGCAGGTTACGCTTCCTGTCACAATTGGATTTGAGCAAGCATAGCTCCCCCTCCCTCTCATTTCCCCCAATGTCTTTGTCATTATGACCTGAGCTAAACCCATGCAAATATTTAGAAAGCGACAGATCAGTAAAAAATATTATGACAAATATATGGGGCAAGTGAATTACCTAAATCTGTGTCTGGAATAGGCTCAAATGCAGGCAGCAGTAGCCAGCCATGCATTATATGTATTTCATTGATAATCGAATGGGACTAAGTAAGTAAATAGTGCACTTTCAGCTATCAGGATAATTTCTTTGACTTCTCGAATGCGAACACATTCAAACCGTTCATATCAAAGATCCACCATCATATTTTTATGCTAATGCATCCTTATTTCTATGCCAAACTTCCACTGTTGTGCGAGGTCAAAGAGCTACATTTTTATGTCATCTGACCATTCTGCATCAACATGATGATGTGGCCAGTGACATATTGCTTCTTGGAAGTCCAATATCTTAAAAACTTGACTGCTGACATGCAAAACATTTTGGGACTGTATCAACAGTGGACTAATGAAGATAGTTTTCCTTTAAGCCTTTATTTATAGTGTTTGACATTGTCTTCAAGCAAGTACTGATGATATCATTAGCATTACATGAGTAATAATAAATTTGTCGATAAATCTGCAGTATTCATAGAAAAATGTACTTTTTTTTTTTTTTACATTAAACACTGAAATAGTTCCACCCACCTGTGGCAACAAGACCTTTGTACACAATGCAGTACCAAAATCACTATATTCAATGATATCACGGATAGTTCCAGCCAAACCATCTGATTGCCTGAGAAGCATTCAAAGCTGTGGTTTATTTTCTGATACAGGCAAATTCACTGTACCCAAGTAAACAAAAAAAATCTCACTGCGCAGGGTAAACAATTAATTTAGTAATCAATAAGAGTCAGAGTTGCTGTTGCTAACCAAACACCTACAAGTACATACACATTTACACATAATTTACAATAGATTCATTCGAATGTTAAGCCTGCCATTGTAATATCAAATCAAGCCTATTATGCAGTACACAACTGTGCAAAGAAACATTCCCCCTTCATCTCAACTGGCTTACAATATGCAAAACAATCACATTTATTGAAAACAAGTCACGGAATCTGTGGACTTAGAGTCAACAAAACAAAAATAAATTCCTAGACATCCTCTGAATTTCGCTTTGTATAGTTGAGGAACTTGATTAGTGTTGGTGGGAGGGGCAGGGTGTCGATGTGCCTCAGTCTGGGGATTCCAACCTGCTGATGGATCTTCAGTCTGCACAACTGCATCAGTGAATGTGGTGGCACTGAAAGTGCAAAGAAGTTGCTTATTAACCAACATGAAAAAAATTATAGTACTGTAGTATCTCAGCAAGCAGGGGAACATCTAAGGACATTTGGCTATGTTCCCAATAGGTCCCTTTAATAGTTTTGGCAAGACGTTATCCCACTGACGTTCTGAGAAGGTTCTAGGAATATTAAAACATGACATTAGCCTGAAGACGTTCAGCACAGGTTCCGGTTTGGTCGCAGTTCCCAGTAGTGAACGTTTCGAAAAGGTTCCTACTTGGTTCTGATAGGACGTTATCCATGGGCCATTCAATGACCACAAGGGGACGTTTCATGATGGCCAAGGGGATGTTGCATGATGGTCCCAAGGGAATGTTCCCTGGGGACCTTTGTGTAGTTCCCTGAAAGTTACCAGGACATCACTAAGGACCATTTCAGGACCTTTTCAGGATTTACATTTTACTAGTTATTAGGATGTTGCATGATGGTCCAAAGGGAATGTTCTCTGGGGGACCTTTGTCTAGTTCCTTGTAAGTTACCAGGATGTCATTGAGGACCATGTTTGGACATTTGTTTTACCAGTCGTCAGGACATCTCGTGATGGTTCCAGGTGTCCCAATCCATTATAAGTAAAGTAATGAAATCGTATGGGGGTTTAAGGTAAGTGGTATGCTGTTCAGCTAAAATAGTAAAAAAATAATAATTATCAATCAAAATATGCTCACATTTTACATGATCCCTTAGTACTGACTTTTCATTATCACCCCAGCTGGGATTTGAACTCACAATCTCTGTATAGGGATACAGTTATATTTTTGCTGCACCACAAAGTCTGTAGTATTTGTGGTCAGAAGTCCCCTGCACATTCATTACCTATGATTAAAAACAAAAAAACTGTGTTTTAAGTGAGAAGTAGGCATTGGTTTGAAGCCTGAAAAATAAAGGAAATTCACATGGGCACCACCCATGCTTTACCAAGGTTTTCTAGCACACAGCTTTGGTGTACAACTGTAGCTATGCTGGTCTATTGTACTTCAAACTATGTGTAGGAAGGTTGCTTAGGATTTAAACTTCTCAAACAGCCTGATTCATACTCTTCAGCGGGATAATAGACTTTACAGTGTCCTGCTATTTCAATCCCCAATTTCCCGGTCTCCGGGTGGTAACGCTAACCATTACGCTGCTAACCCTGCAGCAACCACGTAATCAGTTTTGATTGAACGTTTATTTATCTTGCTTGGTTAAATTTGTTTTGTCTAAAACAGTTGATGTTTAAAAACGGTCTCATTTATACCTAACCAAGTTAGAAGTATGTCATTTTATTTTCACTGAGCACAGGTAACATAAGCAAGCAATGAGATCCCACTAAGCATTTACAGATGGTCAGTGCTATCTTGAATCCTTGGGACATTCCTACCCTAAACCCTAACCTTAACCCCTACCCTTGCCCTTGCTCTAACCCTTACCATAGTTTTGTTGCACCTAGACTACTGTTCAGCTGTGTGGTCAGGTGCGGCAAAGAAGGACATAAGCAAATTACAGTTGTTCCAAAACAAAGCAACACATATTGCTCTTAGATGTACATGGAGGGCGAATGTAAATGACCTGCATGTCAATCTCTCTGGGCTCAAAGTTGAGGAGAGATTGACGGCATCACTATTGGTCTTTGTGTGAGGTGTTGATATGTTGAAGGTACTGAACTGTCTGTTAAAGCAGTTGGCACACAGTTTGGATACTCATCGGTATCACACAAGACATGCAACCAGAGGTCTCTTCACAGTCTCCAGGTCCAGAACAGAGGCTGGGAAACACACAGTATTAAATAAATTCATGACTAAATGGAACTCTACCACCCCAGGTAACTCAAGCTAGCAATAAAAACGGATTCAGAAAACTGAAAGAATACATTACCACACGACGGGAACTGTGAATAGACACAGACATTTTTAAGCATTTTGTATTGTATTTTGCATTGTATTATGTATGCGATACGTGGTTGGGATATGACTGGGATATGTGGATGTCTCCCTAGGCTATCGTAAGATGAAAGCACTAGCTGTAGGTCACTATGGATGGGAGCGTCTGCTGAATGGCTAAATTGTAATGTAAATGTAGTTCTATGTACACTGACTGTACAAAGCATTAGGATCACCGTCATTTATGCTGCTGCTCTTGCTTTTGCTTTTCACGAGAGTGGCACGTGTAGCTTGTTTGGCCAATCATAAGTCATCAAAGCGGCAATAGGCTACAGACATAGAGCCTCTATATGTAGCAAAAGTTAGGAGATATCTAATCAACGGAAGATGGAATTAAAGGGATGGAATTAAAATTTAAAAGAGAAGGTTAGGCTACAATGACCAACAGGTAGGCTGCTAACTTTATATTTTGAATGGAGTTGTTGCTGTTTGTAACTGTGTAGGACGAGAAAGTGCATGCAGTCTCAATTAGCCTAGCTAGCTAGCTTAACTAGCTTTTTCTGGTTTGACGCAGTCAAGACAGCTCCTACGTAATCATATTGGATGAGAAATAACCTAACTATTGCAACTATTAGTGTACTATAGTGCGAGTTGGCTTGTTTGGTTGCTATCTTCTTCTCTCCCTCCTCCCTGCACACCGTGTCACTTGCTCACACTCACAGTAGCCTACATACACAGTAAGGCCCCCCTGCTTCCCTCACTCGGATTGGATCAGACCAGGTTTGGATCGGACCAGGTCTATATGGAACGGGTCTAGTTGTCCTTTGAAACGGGTCTCTATATATAAAACATTTATTTACAGTGCCTTCTGAAAGTATTCAGACCGCTTGCTTGACTTTTTGCACATTTAGTTCAATTGCGTTACAGCCTTACTCTAAAATTAATTACATCGTTTTTCCCCCTCATCAACCTACACGCAATACCCCATAATGACAAAGCAAAAACAGGTTTTTAGAAATTTTAAAAATGGAAATGTACATTTACATATGTATTCAGACCCTTTACTCTGTACTTTGTTGAAGCACCCATGGCAGCGATTACGGCATTGAGTCTTCTTGGGTACGACGCTACAAGCTTGGTACATCTGTATTTGAGAAGTTTCTGCCATTCTTCTCTAAAGATCCTCTCAAGCTCTGTCAGGTTGGATGGGGAGAGTTGCTGGACAGCTATTTTCAGGTCTCTCCAGAGATGTTTGATCTGTTTAAGTCTGGGCTCTGGCTGGGCCACTCAAGGACATTCAGAGACTTGTCCCGAAGCCACTCCTACCTTGGCTGTGTGCTTAGGGTAGTTGTATTGTTGGAAGGTGAATCTTCGCCCCCAGTCTAAGGTCCTGAGCGCTCTGGAACAGGTTTTCATCAAGGAGCTCTCTGTACTTTGCTCAGTTCATCTTTGCCTCGATCCTGACTAGTCTCCCAGTCACAAAAAAAACATCCCCACAGCATGATGCTGCCACCAACATTCTTCACGTAGGGATGGTGCCAAGTTTCCTCCAGACATGATGCTTGGCTTTCAAGCCAAAGAGTTCAATATTTGTTTCATCAGACCATAGAATCTTGTTTCTCCCCCCGTTCATGGGACAGTTGTAAATCTTGCAGCGCCTTGTGTCAAGATCGCAGATTTTGGAGAAACAACAAATGTCGGTACATATAAGTGTCTTATATCGGCTGAAAGCTTAAATTCTTGTTAATATAACTGCACTGTCCAATTTACAGTAGCTATTACTGCGAAAAAATGCCATGCTATTGTTTGAGGAGAGCTCCTAACAACAAAACACTTTTTCACCGTGATAGGTTTGATAAATTCACCTCTGAAGGTGAAATGTATACTTACATTCTTAAATCTTGCTCTGATTTATCATCCAAAGGATCCCAGAGATAACATGAAGTGTCGTTTTGTTAGATAAAATCCTTTTTCATATCCTAAAAAGGTCCATATATCATGCACGATCGATTTTGTATTTCCACTCGTTCAATTTGTGAAAATCTCACCCTAAACGTTGTTTCAACTCGTCAAATTGCATTCGTATGTATTCCTCAGAGATCCTAGAACATAACGAGACTTCACTATATCATTAGGGGTGTAGTATATCCTACAGGACACCATATTTGGTCAGAGAGTGACGCCTTCATGGCACGCCGATGACGCGGGCGGTCTTCACTTGAACGACTCTAACTTTGTCAAATAAGCACCAATCGGTGCTAGCTAGATAGTGTTTACTCACCCTTTTATTTTGTAAATTAGCACTTACCCACTTATATTGCATTCACAGCATTTATCAAAGCTCAGAATGCTTAAAATTCTTGATCTGAGTGCGCCTGCATCTTTGCGACCAAGTCAAATCATGAACAGTTGTTTGTTCTTTATGTTAGCATGCACCCCCCGGATTTACCCCCCGGTTTTCCTTGTTAGCAGCACATTCACCACTATCTCAACCGGCTAACTCCGCCCACATGCAAGTTGCAGCCCAGGGCAAGGTCCAGTGAGACGTGAAACAAACTACCCCAGCTCAGAGTCAGGCTCAGTAGACCAACAGCAAATGGCAACACAAGTAGGCATTTAGACGCCGCTGTTAGACTCGTGGGTTTGTGAGATGCCGGCCATAACGCAATTTTGTTTCACGTCCGCGACTCCTGCCGTGTCCAATCATCCAATTTTACAATCATACAATCAACTTGACTTTGTTATTACCAATCTAAGTACATAACAAAATAATAGTAATCATTTATTTGAATGTTAAACAAATTGACATTTAGATGCACAGAGAGAGATGCATAGAGAGAGAGAGAGAGAGAGAGAGAGATGCACAGAGAGAGAGAGAGAGAGGGAGAGGGAGAGAAAGCTGCGGTGGACTGACCCGTTGATCTAGCTAACGTTAGCTAGCTACACGGTTGACACTGCAGCTAGCTAGCTTAGCCAGTTAATCTAGTGGTAACCTAATGGTTATTGCAACCTAATGTTTATTAGTTAGCTATTGCCACACACATCTGATTAATCAGAGTCAGTTCGCTGAGGCAATAGATCATCTTTGGGAGAGGCGTGAGCGAGAGAACAATTAAGTTAATTAATAAAGTTTTGGTGCCAATCAGCCTTGAAATCAGCACATTTTGAGTTATGGTTTGCGTATTATCAGTACTAGGCAAGGAAAGTTAGTCTACAAAGCTGAAAGCTACCGGCATCTTCTTGCATTGTAAAGTGTTCTAGCCTGTATGGACATTGCTTTGCAAACAGGAATGAACAGTTTAAATATTTCTACATGCCATGTTGCATCATTCAAGTGTGGTAACCTCTGTGCAGCATGAATGGGGAGCTAACATGATGCAGCCCAGACTCCTAGTGCAGCCTAAGTGGAGCAGGCACGATGCGCTCACGCTATAATTGGTACATTGGCTTGTATGCTACAGTTTGACAGTAGTAACAAAAGTAACAAAAATTCTAGTACCCATTTTCAGGGTCTAACATTGAGAACTGAAGTTTCGGTATATTGTGTAACTCTATGGTGTAAGCTCACTTACTTGCTTTCACCTTGATCCCTGCCCAGTCACTGTAGCTATCCAGGTTCTCGATCAGCCGGGAGCAGAGGTTCACGTGGCCAACGTAATCCAGGAGCACATCTATGATGGGTCCTGCCCAGTGGCTAATTGTCGGATCGGATATTGCCTCACAGAACTGAAAATGAAAGGCTCAAATTGGATTCAAAGAACAACCCGAGATGGAATTGTAAACTAATGGACCAGCAAACCATCTACATTGCACATTAACCCAACCTACCTGGACGCAAGTGTTGCGTCGAGCTTCGTCCTCATCAGTAACGTAGCGCACAGTTTCGCCGAAGATGCTGACCCTTCTTGAAGTTTTCAGGGGTGGGTGTGGCTTGCTGCCATATGTGCAATCAAAACAGGAAAGGGCATCACAGCCATTGGACATCAGATACTTCAGATAGTTCAGGATGTGCAGATACTTCATACCGAGCATGACCACTGCCGGGAAGGAGCAGGGGTGTGTGGGGATGGACGCATTCATGTTAGCTCCATGCTCCACCAGAGCGGTGATCATTTCCATGTAACCCTGCCTCACAGCGATAAGAAGAGGGTTGAACATGTCAAGGTTGGGGTTAGCGCCTGCATCCAGAAGCATTTCAGCGGCTTCTAGGTTGCTGTTGGAGACAGCAAAGTAGAGTGCTGTGCTGCGATGGTCCTCATACATTTTGGATCGGTCTTCTGCGAGCTGGAAATTGACGTCATAGCCTGCCTCGATAAGGATCTCCAGGATCCAGTCCCGGTTGTGCTCGGCAGCCAGGTGGAGGGGACTGATGCCACTGCATTGAACTTTGACCTTGCTGGTGGCAGGGATCAGCATGGACACAATGCTACAGAAGGGAAGCACAGGGATCAAATTGAAAGGGAAATGTTTTGCTTGTAGAGAAACCAATGCTTTAAATTAACCAATCAATCAATTAATTGAACTCACTCAAAATGTCCTTTCTGGACAGCAATATGAAGAGGCAGGAGGCCAGACTTGGTTGCTCGGTTAACATCTGCTTTATGAGATAGAAGCAGTTCCACAACTTCCTTGTAACCATTCTTACTTGCCTCATACAGAGGTGTTTCCCCATCCCTTGCCTGGCAGTTTATATCAGCACCTACAATACACAAGAGCAAACACAACATTTATACAATGTTGAAATAAAGGAAAACTGGCAACACCGCAACATCACCAGCAACAGATGGTCTGCATGCTTAACTTCTCTAGGGTAGGGGGCAGTATTTTGACGTCCGGATGAAAAGCGTGCCCGTAGTAAACTGCCTGCTACTCAGGCTCAGAGGGTAGGATATGCATATTATTAGTAGATTTGGATAGAAAACACTCTGAAGTTTCTAAAACTGTTTGAATGATGTCTGTGAGTATAACAGAACTCATATGGCAGGCAAAAACCTGAGAAAAATCCAACCAGGAAGTGTGGAAATCTGAGGTTTGTAGTTTTTCAAGTGATTGCCTATACAGTTCATTTTGTACTTCCTAAGGCTTCCACTAGATGTCAACAGTCTTTATAACCTTGTTTCATGCTTCTACTGTTACTGGGGAGAGAACAAGAGCTGACTCAACAAGATGACTGCCTGAGACCAATGAGTTGTTTACTGCGCGGTTACGCAGGCACACCGTTCCTTCTTTTCCTCTGTAATGAATACGCTATTGTCCGGTTGGAATATTATCTAATATTTATGATAAAAAAGACCCTAAGGATTGATTGTAAACATCGTTTGACATGTTTCTACGAACGGTAATGGAACTTTTTTACTTTTCGTCTCGGGTTTCGCACTCGCGCATTATGCCTTTGGAATAGTGATCTGAATGCGCCAACAAAACGGAGGTATTTGGACATAAATATGGAGTTTATCGAACAAAACAAACATTTCTTGTGGAAGTGGGAGTCCTGGGAGTGCATTCCGACGAAGATCAGCAAAGGTAAGTGAAGATTTATAATACTATTTCTGAGTTTTGTTGACTCCAGAACTTGGCGGGTAACTGTATAGCTTGCTTTGATGGCTGAGCTCTGTACTTGAACAATGTGCTTTCGCTGTAAAGCTGACACAGCGGTTGCATTATGGAGAAGTGTATCTATAATTCTTTCAATAACTGTTGTACATTTTATCAATATTTATGATGAGTATTTTTGTAAATTGATGTGCTCATTCACCGGAAGTTTTGGAGGCAACACATTTTCTGAACATTACACGCCAATGTAAGATGGGGTTTTTGGATATAAATATGAACTTTATCGAACAAAACATACATGTATTGTGTAACATTGAGTCCTGGGAGTGTCATCTGATGAAGATCGTCAAAGGTTAGTGATTCGTTTTAGCTGTATTTCTGTTTTTTGTGACGCCTCTCCTTGTTTGGAAAATGGCTTTGTGGTTTTTCTTGTCTCAGCGCTGTCCTAACATAATCTAATGTTATGCTTTCGCCGTAAAGCCGTTTTGAAATCGGACAATGTGGTTGGATTAACGAGAAGTGTATCTTTAAAATGGGATATAATAGTTGTATGTTTGAGACATTTTAATTATGAGATTTTTGTTGTATGTGGGACGCTAGCGTCCCACATACCCCAGAGAGGTTAATGGTTATTTTCAATTCTATTCATGCCATTGTAAAGAACATAAAACTTTCTCCAAGATGTAGGAAACCCATCAACAAGGGTTTGGACATAAGAGTTCAGGTTCAATATGTTATGAACTTGTTGTGCTTAAGATCCCAGACTGCATCTTTAAAACAATTAATTAAAAATAATCTTGAAGCTGGCTTGTGAAAATTTGAAAATGACTCACCTTTGCTAATCAAGAAGTTCAACACGTCCACTCCCCCATTCTGTGTTGCCATATAGAAAGGTTCCATCCTGTAATTATTGACTGCATTAAGCTTGGCCCCGGCCTCCAACAACATCTGGCATATTTCCACGTTAGCACGCCCGGCTGCTTCATGGAGAGGTGTCACACCCTGAACACAAGCCTTGTGTACTGAGGCTCCATACTTCAGGAGGTGGTCTACAATCTCCACATTGGGATTCTCGCAAGCTGAAAACACATTGTGACAAACAGCACTGGTAATTTTGGTTGGATATTGCTGTTTGTAAAACATAAGCTGATTGTGTAACAGTGGTGGACTTCGCCAGTATGACCAGTAACCTAGCTTGGGGCTAAGGCAAGTCTCCAGGTCTCAAGAGCAAACACCTACAGATGTCGGATCTTAATATGACCCATTTCGTCGCAGGAGGAAAATAATCCTGCAGCAGGAGGATTTGAATGTATATTTCATATTTTTAATCGCCGCCAGTGGGCAGCTGGAATTGGTGTTTGTAGGCTATACAATAAATTAGTCTGCAGGTCCACTGGGCGTCAGTCAAGTAGCCTATGTAGGCTGCATGCAGGCTACTGCGTGTCTCGTGTGAATTCTTATGTGGATTATAATAAATTGACAGTATTTGTATGGGTAGATGTACTTTTCTTTTGGGGAAAAAATGTGTTTATATCAATTATATGTTGAAGGCAACCAATAGGCAGAATAAATGTTTGGTTGTCTCAGTGCCTGTGTGGTCCAGCAGGTACAGCTACTGACCATGGCATACATATGTCAAAGTAGGCATGGGTTCAAATCTGGACCACTACTACCCTTTGAATTTTTGGAGAAACAAGTACTTTTCTAGTTATTCTCTGTGGGCTGTACTTATACTCTTACTAGTAATTTCTAATGCTCAGAGCACGCAGGACCCCTTACCGGCGAATTATGAACTACAAAATCGAAAGAATCATGATTCTACAAGTCTCTCGTTCACCATATGGGGCTTGTTATTGGTGCCGTCTATTGATACCTTTGAAACGAGGTCTAGTTGGGGTTACAACCGGACTAGATTGTGAACCACTCTTGGCGGAATGACACTGCTCGGCTTGCCTGGCTACCCTAACTCCGTGCTCCGCCCCGAATGCTATGCTACATCCACGGACGTTAGAGCAGCGGAAGAATTCAGAGTGAGTTGTAAGGCTTCTGCTTGATGCTGCGAGGGAGATTAGCACAATATTGTTAGCGAACTGCAGCAGCCCCCGAACAATTAGTTCTCGAGTTCAAGTTTTGAGCAGAGGCAGGCTGAGTGTGTTTTGGTAGTACAAAAAGCTGTGTCCATCAAGTAACATTCAATAATCAATTAATAGCATTAATTCTTGCACCATGTGATCAATTATCAGTTCTAAACATGTCTATTTCCTCTCGTGTACATGATAGACAGTTACTGGTTGGAGCACATCTCTGTAGCTGCTGGGCTGGAGGAGCACGTATTAATCCTGCTGTAGAATTCATTGTGGCCAGCAGACTAAAATGAACGAGTAACTTGGAAAAAATGAATCGTGACTCTTGTCAGTAAAAAGAGTTATTCAAAAAGTAAGAATTGTTCGCGAACTGCACATCACTAGTCTTCATTCCTGAGGATTTCTTGTTCTTGGGTTCTTAGCCAGACGCGATCAAAGATAAGTTGCACTTTAATGACCTGCCTTTGTAATATGATATATTTCTGGAGTATGATAAGCATTTCGATGATACACTATATACACAAAGTATGTGGACAAATTAGTGGATTCGGCTATTTCAGTCACACCCGTTGCTGACAGGTGTAAAAAATTTTGTACACAGCCATACAATCTTCATGGACAAACATTGGCAGTAGAATGGCCTTACTGAAGAGCTCAGTGGCTTTAAATGTGGCACCGTCATAGGATGCCACCTTTCCAACAAGTCAGTTTGTCAAATTCCTGCCCTGCAAGAGCTGCCCGAGTCAACTGTAAGTGCTGTTATTGTGAAGTGGAAACGTCTAGGAGCAACAACGGCTCAGCTGCGAAGTGGTAGGCCACACAAGCTTACAGAACAGGAGCACATAAAAATCGTCTGTCCTCGGTTGCAACACTCACTACCGAGTTCCAAACTGCCTCTGGAAGCAACGTCAACACAAGAACTGGATCTTTGTGAAATGGGTTTCCATAGCCAAGCAGCCGCACACAAGCTTAAGATCACGATGCGCGATACCAAGTGTCGGCTGGAGTGGTGTAAAGTTCCCAGCCACTGGACTCTGGAACAGTGGAAATAGTAATGAATCATGCTTCACCATCTGGCAGTCCGACGGATGAATCTGGGTTTGGCGGATGCCATGAGAAAGCTACCTGCCCCAATGCAGAGTGCCAACTGTAAAGTTTGGTGGAATAGAAATAATGGTCTGTGGCTGTTTTTCATGGTTTGGGCTAGGCCCCTTTGTTCCAGTGAAGGGAAATCTTAACGCTACAGCATGCAATGCCATTCTAGATGATTCTGTGCTTCCAACTTTTCGGAAGTTTGAGGAAGGCCCTTTCCTGTTTCGGCATGACAATTCAGCTGTGCACAAAGCGAGGTCCATCAGAAATGGTTTATCGAGATCGGTGTGGAAGAACTTGACTGGCCCTAACCTCAACCCTATCAAACACCTTTGGGATGAATTGAACACCGAATGCGAGCCAAGCCTAATCGCCCAACATCAATGCCCAACCTCACTAATGCTTTTGTGGCTGTATGAAAGCAAGTCCCAACAGCAATGTTCCAACATCTAGTGGAAAGTCTTCCCAGAAGAGTGGAGGCTGTTATAGCAGCAAAGGGGGGACCAACTCCATATTAATGCCCATGATTTTGGAATGGATGTTTGACGAGCAGGTGTCCACATACTTTTGATCATGTTCTGTATAATTCTGCTGCTGCAATTGTGTTTTGAGGACAAGTGTAAATCAAATGTCTAGGTAGATAACTAGCTAGCTAGTTAGCTTTGGCTAATCCAGAATGTCACAAAAAAAGGTACACATTGGGGGCCTCCTTAGTGGCGCAGTGGTCTAAGACTCTACATCACAGTGCTTGCTGTGCCACTAGAGATCCTGGTTCGAGTCCAGGCTCTATTGCAACTGGCCATGACTGGGAGACCCATGGGGCAGTTGGCCCCGTGTTGTCTGGTTTAGGGGAGGGGTTGCCTGGCAAGGATATCCTTGTCCAATCAAGCTGTGGCTTGCTGAGCACATGCAAGGTTGCCAGGTGTTTCCTTGGATATATTGGTGTGGCTAGCTTCTGGGTTTAGCAGGCATTGTGTCAAGAAGCAGCTTGGCTTGGTTGGGTTGTGTTTCAGAGGATGCACGGCTTTAGACTTTCGCCTCTCCAGAGTCCGTACGGGAGTTGCAGCGAGGGGACAAGACTGTAACTACCAATTGGGGTTAAAATAAGTTAAATCTCCTGTTTTTAGCTTCCCATATTCCATTTAGCTTCCCATATGGCCAACTTGTCAGTGGCGTAAAGAGTGAACAGATTAATCAGATGTGTGTGGCAATAGCGAACTAATTAGTTTGGCAATAAACATTAGGTTGCCACTAGATAAGCTGGCTAAGCTAGCTAGCTGCAGAGTCAAGTTAGCTAGATCAACGGGCAGCATCCTCCCATGCATTGCACTCTCTCTCTCTCTCTGTCTGTCTGTGCCTAAATGTCATCTCAGTAAGCTTTTTGTGCCATGTATTAGAAATCACAGGTTTTTGTGTATGTGTGTATTTGTATTTACAGCTTGTAGCTGTAATACCCTTCAAAGTGGAAAGGAGAGGTTCAGAAGAGAAGTAGGATGGAGGGTAAAACCGGTTTTGTCTAGAAGGGATACATACAGCTTTTGTCAAATTGACTTTTCATAGCAGGTTGGGAGAATGAATGTAGCAGGTTAGAAGCTTAAGCTTTGAAAAAGGGTTAGGGTTTGCTGAAATGCAAAAATAAATCACTTTTGATTTCAATTTGACAAAATCTGTATCCCATCTAGACAGGACCGGTAAATTACCTTGGCAGGAAAAAGATGATTGAGTTGACTATCACAATTGATATCTGTACTTTTGGATTATTTATGTTATGTTCCCCAGCAACAAAACCAATTAAATGTTGTTTACCAAATTATTCTAACCTGAACATACAGTGGTTCTTTCTTTTCAGTTCATGCCGCGACCGTTTGTGGTAGATGGTGGCAGATTGTAGTAAATTGCGTCATTCTGGCAACAATGGCTGACACTTAAATAACCTGCCATAGAATTCTCAAGTCACATGATGATATGGTGTGTGAACCACCCACTACGACTAGGGAAACCATGCAGTTTCTTTGGCTACAAATGAAATAAATTATGATTAACTTCACAGACAGGGTGGTGAAAGTGCACGGCGATGAGCTTGATTCTCCTTTCCAATAAATATCGAGGGTCTTATTCTGGTGACATGATGATCGATACTTGACTGCCATTTGACAATCAAAAATATTCTCGCTCTTATCCATAATAATCTCATCATGTACGATAGACTAGATTACCGGCATTGTATCTACGAGCTGTTAACTAAAGCTCAAGTGTCAAGACCAGAGCAGGCACATTTGCTATTTAACGCAACAGTGCTGTGACAAAACAATCGGTAGAGTTGAAAGTGTAATGGAAACACATTGAACTTCAGATTTTTATTCGGTACATGAAAAATTGAGTGAAAAGTACATTTTGTGTGCACTTTGTCATCACGCACAAGTCCGTTTGGTGGAAACATACCACTGGTGGGAAATGCGCACATTTTCTCCATGCGGATATTTTCATAAAACTGTCGCCAATTGGATGGAAACCTTGCTATTGAAGTAAAGTATTTACCTGGCACTTTGTTAGAATGGAAACTAATGTTGGTATAGCCTACCTTACTGACTGTTATTATTTTATTATTCATGTTATCCATAAGTGTCTGGTATGGTTATTTCTTATCAAGATCTGGGGTAAATTAAGCCGGGACTGTCCATATTTGAAATGTGTAACTAAATCAAGTCAATCGGTGGATTGCATCATTAGTACCAGAAGAGCTTGGGCCGGAATCGAACCGTTGGGATACACTAGACACACTAAGTTATAGCCTAGTGGAGAACAATATCAAGTTGTGGAAAAAATACCCAATTGTCATATTTGAGTCAAAGTAAAGATACTTTAATAGAAAATGACTCAAGTAAAAGTAAAAGTCACCCAGTAAAATATTACTTTAGTAAAAGTCTAAAAGTATTTGGTTTTAAATATACTTAAGTATCAAAGGTAAAAGTAAAGGTTGAAATAATTTCAAATTCCTTATATTAAGCAAAGCAGACAGCACCATTTTCTTGTTTTTTAAATTATGGATAGGCAGAGGCACACTCCAGCACTCAGACATAATTTACAAACGAAGCATTTGTGTTTCGTAAATCCGCCAGATCAGGTAGTAGGGATGACTAGGGATGTTCTCTTGATAAGTGCGTGAATTTGACCATTTACCTGTCCTGCTAAGCATTCAAAATGTAAGAAGTACTTTTGGGTATCAGGGAAAATGTATGGAGTAAAAAGTACATAATTTTCTTTAGGAATGTAGTGAAGTAAAGTACAGATACCCCCAAAAACGACTTAAGTAGTACTTGAAAGTATTTTTACTTAAGTACTTTGCACCTTTGCTAATATCTATATTGTGTTATTAAAATGACAGTTGTTGATGTGTATGGCTGCATTTCAGATACATTTTGGTACATTTGAATGTTGCAGTAATAGGACCTATACCTATAGTGTTTGAGGAAGCGAGAACATTATTTTAAGATAGCGAGCCCTGATCCCAATGACTTGACTGCCCCCGCTTGGAGAGAAAGAGAACTGCTTTTTTTTAGCCACTAGCGGGGCTCATTTGAATTACCTGATGCATCAGGAAAATTCTCCACGACAAAAGAGTGATCAAGTTAATATCTAACATCTGTAGGATTTATTTACCTTTGAAGAGTGGTGTTTCTCCATTCTTATTGGCAATGTCTGGATTGGCACCTCTGTCCAGAAGGCACTCCACACAGTTCACTTGGTGAAAGACAGCAGCCAAAAGAAGTGGGGTCTCATTGTAACTACCACATGTGTTCACCATACCAGGATGGGCTATAGGAACGACAACAGAACTTTGTGACCCAAGAAAATGAAAAATAATCAGCATGTACTGATAAAAGATCTGCCTGTGATTCAAGACCTGTGTGTATAAAATAGAAACCATTCTCAATTACACTTGTCTTTATTTCACTCTCACCTCTTAATATAATCTTGAGGCATTCTTTTTGACCGTAATATGCAGCTTCATGGAGAGAAATCCATCCTTTCTCATTTGGTATCAAGAGACTCATTGGGTTGCATTTCACAATCTCTTTCAAAGCCTTTAAATCACCATTCTTGATCACATTCACCAGGGGTCTCGCATCTCTAAAGCATAGACAAAGATGAAGGGGAAATTTGTCATTCAATTTAGTGTCATTGTGGATCTCGCTAAATATTAGCGGCATCAGGACACACATTTGTGGAACATCTGTATTACTGCTTTCCCTGTTAGGGAAATGTATCAATACTCACCATCTGATTTCTATGTTGGGCATTTTGGAATTATAATACACCTGTGCATCAACTTAATGCTGATCAAAATAATAATTGTTTTCACACTCATCCTTTCTGGCATACATACTGTCAAAATAAGTTAAAAGGTTGACAGACTCACATAATAGGATCTGCTGATGGAAGGTGTGCAGATGATGGGTTTGGATGTGGGTTGGTTGGGTTTGGATTGGCTCGGGGAAAGTCATACACGTGCCTTGTTGCAGAGGGGAGCCTGGCACGAGTCGTAAATTGGTTTGGCTGGTAATTGGGTTGTCGATCCACAGATTGTGATGATTGAATTGACCCAATAGAGTTGTTGTCCTCAATGAGGCTGCGATCGATGGCCAGCTTCATCAGCTCCTCATCTGACAGGACACTGTAAAGACTGTAGTCATAAAAACCTGTAGGGGTGACCATTGCTCCAGATCTGGTTGCAAGGATACAAAAGTCACGACAATGAAACTTACTAAAATGTAACTGCACTTTTAAAACTGCATTCAGTACGTAACCAAAATCACCAACAGCATGTGCACGTCAAAGTAAAATGGCTAAAAATGAAAATATATATATATATTTTCTATGAAAACCAATATATGACTTCAATCAAATCTCATCATCATTAAGGATTCAGATTTTATTGGCCCCATATTTAAGTAATAGTATACATTTCAGCTTCAATGTCGCTATCAATTGCCCAAAAAATGTAATTAGCCTGTAATACTCGTGTAACTGAGTGTGTCAACAAGATGCGAAAGACTGCACAAGTAGTTGCTGAAATTTGCTGCACATCTACTAATGTCAAAGAGGTAATTCAAGACAACTTTGAGTTCAAATATTGCGGATAATTATTTTGTTGCCAAGTCAGTGTTGTGGGCCTATAGTGTATTGTTTTAGCCTAGGACTAACACACCTTTATTCTACTTGCCACAAAGCTCTTGATAAGTGTTAATGCTGGGCTATAACATAAATATGCACATCATAGAACCCATTTCAAACAGACAGTGGGAACTTAAGTCTAAAGCTTAAGGGAGAGCAAAATGTATATTTCTTTAAATTGATTTGAAGCTGTACATCATTTGTTTACAAAAGTCTCCTATGGCAACAGAAACATAAACAATGAAGCAGTATATCTTTAGTTTTTGGTTATGATAACGTAACATACATTAGCTGTACCAATCTCATTATATCATATTCCTACATCATATTCCTACATCATATTCCATTCATAAATGGAAATGACAGAAAATCTTAGACTGTAATGTTGATTGCAACCACATGGTTAGGGTTAGGTTAATTCATGACATTTCTTGATGTAATTTCTTTGCAGCAATTATACCAGTATCCAATTTTAAATAGTAATTCAACCATTTCTTTCCACTGAGTCATTGTTTTCTAGACCATTGTTTTGCAGTTATAAGATACATCTGAGCAATAACTTAATATCTGGTTACCAAAGTCATTTTGCTGAAGGAAACTTAGTGTAAATTGCAATTAATGAAAATATGCATGCTTGAAGTCCTTATACAGCGTAGTAATAACATGGTTATTAGCATAAACAGAAACTAATGTGGCTGTTGGCAACTTAGTCAAGTTTAAAATAAAAAAAAACATACAGACATGTTATCGCTACCTTTTAGAGTCGGCAGTGTGCAGTCAAAACACTAACTGTAGACCAGCAGTTGTTAGATTGTAGTTATCGAGAGGTGATGAGGATTTGAAAATGTATTTTACTCTGAGTGGTCCTCCATGCGAATGAAGAAAAAGCAGCAGCTCCAATGTTCATGATATATTCCAAAGTGGGTCTTGATTTCATGTTTTGGCAAGCTGACCTATGACCACAAAGTTTGCTTGCATGTGTTGCTCAGAATAGGGATGCCCTACTTCAGATATGGCATGGTTTATGCTGACAGCTAAGTTCCTAGAGGGGGGTGGGGGAGTGTGTGGGGGGGGGGGGATTATTTAGGTTATACCAAGGATCTATCTAAAAAAAACATTTAAATAATATTTGTTACATACATGTTTTTAGCAGATGTTATTGCGGGTGTAGCGAAATGCTTGTGTTTCTAGCTCTAACAGTGCAGTAATATCTAACAAGTAATATCTAACAATACACACAATCTAAAGTAAAGGAATGGAATTAAGAATATATATTTAGATATTTGATTTAACATTTTAGGACCCTTGTAGGTATAATACATATATATTTGATCAAACATTGAATTTGACCTTACTACTATTAGCCCATAGAAACGCATTGAATACACATTACTACATGGCAAAACAGATAGTCAAAAATAAATAAAAAGGAATTATGTTTTGAAGTGTCTGTCCTATATCTGAGAGATATAAGAAGGCTCCAGAAATAGTTTAAAAAAAATACCCATACCACTTTTTTGGCCACAAAACTACTTCAATACTTCCATTCATTTTAAAACCAGTGTCAGGCTACCTTTGTACGTGTTTGTGAGAGTCTCAGAAGGTGGGGTCATATTAGTTTGTAGCCCAAACCATCCATATGCTACAGACAGAAGTTGGCACATCGGAGTTACCGACTTTGGACAAGTCCCATGAAGCTTGTGGGGCTCGTTGAGCAAAAAGGAGAGTCTCTGTTCGTGAGAGGCTCAGCTTTCCATAGTGGGTACTCAAGATGTACTCAATATGTACTGTACAGTACAATAAAGCAACCTTGTCTGGACCTATCTCCACAAATGTGATTATGTGCATAAGTTTATGTTTTGTTTGCCAAGCTGTAGTCTATTCAGTTCCCTCACATTATACTGCATGTGCGCTCGGAAAAAGTGGAGCCCAAAGTTCAGCAAAGAGTTTTCCCTTCCCTTTTACAGTAAGTGGCATACATTTAAAAGAAAGTCCATCTGTTAGCTTAGTAGAATCCCCCTCCCCCCAAAGACTCAGACTCTTAGGGGTAAAAAATAAGAAAATGAATGAAATGGCTATAATCAAAGTGTTTATTTTTGGAAGTTGCTTTCATTTCAGTGCATCTAATGTGTACATATTTCAACTGTATTAAATTCTTACTTTTTCAATTGCACAAAAAAATCTTTCTTCTATTTTGAGTGTCAAGATGGTGCATTAAATCCCCAACCAACAAGTTGGCATTCCTATAGATGCAAGGAAAAGCTTTGTGTTCCATTGAGTCCATTTCAGCCATTACGGAGTGTTTATATTTCGTGGTTGTAATCTTAAAAGTGCATCATGCAGAAATCACTCCTCCATTTCCTGGTTGCTAAACTTCTAATAGCTCACCTAACTTCAGTTTATGTGACAAAACCAGCTCTCATTGTACTATCTAAACCGCTGTGAAATATCTTTTCCATAACTAAAAATATTCTATTTTCATCTGTTCGAAGCTGGTGTACAGAACCGAAAGTAAAAGACACACAAACTAAACTTAAGAATGGGTCGACCGATTAATTAGGGCCGATTTCAAGTTTTCATAACAACTGGTAATCGGTATTTTTGGCCACCGATTTGCCGAATTTTTTTTTTTTATAAAAATATTTTTTAACTAGGCAAGTCAGTTAAGAACACATTCTTATTTTCAATGACGGCCTAGGAACGGCGGGTTAACTGCCTTGTTCAGGGGCAGAATGACAGATTTTTACCTTGTCAGCTTGGGGATTCAATCTTGCAACCTTACGGTTAACTAGTCAACGCTCTAACCACCTGCTTTACATTGCACTCCACGAGGAGCCTGCCTGTTACGCGACTGCAGTAAGAAGCCAAGGTAAGTTGCTAGCTAGCATTAAACTTATCTTATAAAAAACAATCAATCAATCAATCATAATCACTAGTTAACTACACATGGTTGATGATATTACTAGTTTATCTAGCCTGTCCTGCGTTGCATATAATCGATGCGGTGCGTATTCACGAAAAAGGACGGTCGTTGCTCCAACTTGTACCAAACCATAAACATCAATGTCTTTCTTAAAATAAATACACAAGTATATATTTTTAAACCTGCATATTTAGATAATATTGCCTGCTAACATGAATGTCTTTTAACTAGGGAAAATGTGTCACTTCTCTTACAAACAGAGTCAGGGTATATGCAGCAGTTTGGGCCGCATGGCTCGTTGCGAACTGTGAAGACTATTTCTTCCTAACAAAGTCAGCCAACTTCGCCAAACGGGGGATCATTTAACAAAAGCGCATTTGCGAAAAAAGCACAATCGTTGCACGATTGTACATAACCATAAACATCAATGCCTTTCTTAAAATCAATACACAGAAGTATATATTTTTAAACCTGCATATTTAGCTAAAAGAAATCCAGGTTAGCAGGCAATATTATCCAGGTGAAATTGTGTCACTTCTCTTCCGTTCATTGCACGCAGAGTCAGGGTATATGCAACAGTTTGGGCCGCCTGGCTCGTTGCGAACTAATTTGCCAGAATTTTACGAATTATGACATAACGTTGAAGGTTGTGCAATGTAACAGGAATATTTAGACTTATGGATGCCACCCGTTAGATAAAATACGTAACGGTTCCGTATTTCACTGAAAGAATAAACGTGATAGTTTCCGGATTCGACCATAATAATGACCTAAGGCTCGTATTTCCGTGTGTTATTATGTTATAATTAAGTCTATGATTTGATATTTGATAGAGCCGTCTGACTGAGCGGTGGTAGGCACCAGCAGGCTCGTAAGCATTCATTCAAAACAGCATTTTCGTGCATTTGCCAGCAGCTCTTCGCTGTGCTTCAAGCATTGCGCTGTTTATGACTTCAAGCCTGTCAACTCCCGAGATTAGGCTGGTGTAACCGATGTGAAATGGCTAGCTAGTTAGCGGGTGCACGCTAATAGCGTTTCAAACGTCACTCGCTCTGAGACTTGGAGTAGTTGTTTCCCTTGCTCTACATGGGTAACGCTGCTTCGAGGGTGGCTGTTGTCGATGTGTTCCTGGTTCGAGCCCTGGTAGGAGCGAGGAGAGGGACGGAAGCTATACTGTTACACTGGCAATACTAAAGTGCCTATAAGAACATCCAATAGTCAAAGGTATATGAAATACAAATCGCATAGAGAGAAATAGTCCTATAATAACTACAACCTAAAACTTCTTATCTGGGAATATTGAAGACTCATGTTAAAAGGAACCACCAGCTTTCATATGTTCTCATGTTCTGAGCAAGGAACTTATACGTTAGCTTTCTTACATGGTACATAATGCACTTTTACTTTCTTCTCCAACACTTTGTTTTTGCATTATTTAAACCAAATTTAACATGTTTCATTATTTATTTGAGGCTAAATTGATTTTATTTATGTATTATATTAAGTTAAAATAAGTGTTCATTCAGTATTGTTGTAATTGTCATTATTACAAATAAATAAAAAATAGGCCGATTAATCGTATCGGCTTTTTTTGGGTCCTCCAATAATCGGTATCGGCGTTGAAAAATCATAATCGGTTGACCTCTAATCAAGACCTCTACAAATACTCAGCCCGGCCACTTCCACGCTGCCAGATCGTAGCCTCTGCTCATTCCGTCCCCTCTGACTCTGGTCCCTGTCGCCAGTCCCTCGTCTCGTCAGTCTTGCTTCCCTGCCCTGGACCCCCGCTCTACTGCTTCCTTGCATTCCGCTCCGGACCTGCTTACCCTGTCCCTGCTCCCCTTGCCCCAGCCTCAGTTCCTGGTTCCCTGCTACCCGCCCAAGCTCCCCCTGGCCTGTACCCCATCTCCTCACGCTTTTCAATAAATACCTTGGTTACCTTATCCCTGTCTCCTCGTGTGAATCTGCACTTGGGTTCACCTGCTCCACCCCGTGTAACAGATATACTAAATGTTCGGTAGTGACACTTCTTAAAAATAAAGATTTACTAACATGCTCACTCATTTTCTCTTAAATGTTTTCAGACAGACTACTCAGCATGCAGCCATGCTGGAGAAGGGTGTGGATTAAGGCACAGTCATTATAAAGTATTTCAACATGTTTGTTTCGGTAGTGACATCAAAAGGTTGGACGGCATTTAAAAAAAAGAAACATAAAAAAAAGAAGTATAACTACTAATTAGATCAGTATCTTTCAATGTTATTATAGAACAACTCAATAACAGTGTAAAAACAAAATCCCAAATCATGAATTGCTTTATTTTCAAACATGAAGTTTAGGAGTCAGGGTTAAGGACAGCCACCTCTCAATAGAAATGGGTATATAAAAAGATCTTTGTACTATATTAATCTAACAATATGCTTGTTATTGCCTTGGATTGAATAAGAACATATCATGATGTAAATAAATGTCCTAAAGTTTGAGGCTTAACTTTTTTGGGATGGGACTGAAATTTACACCACTTCTATAGAATCACCCATTACCCTAAGACCTGATTCAAGTCAAATGGGTTAAAGGGCATTATATGTATAGCATTCTAATGAGGGAAAAGGTACAGGTCACTGACCTGTATCTATAGGCACCTTGAATTGTTTTGAACGTAGGCTATAGTGTGTCTATAGGGTTAGGGTTAGGGCGGCAGGTAACCTAGCAGTTAGAGTGTTGGGCCGGTAACTGAAAGGTTGCTAGTTTGAATACCCGAGCCAACAAGCTTAAAAATATATGTCGCTGTACCCTTGAGCAAGGCATTTAATCCTAATTTGCTCAAAGGGCGCTGACCCTGTAAAACAACACGTTTCACGGCACCTATCTGGTGTATGTGTGAAATAAAGCATGTATTGTTTATTGTTTTGTAAAACCCCCCATGTGTTCTCTTGATCCTATCGTGGATATGACCTTGTTATGATATGTAAATAAGGAGGCGGGGATATTAAAAAAACATAAATATAGAGCTGAAAAGAGAGCCGAAGAGAAGATAATGTCATCCACCAATGGTTCTTAATTGTGTTGTTTCAGGCTCCATCGGGAAGAGTGTCACACGTCTTCAGGTCAGGATAAACAACATGTAACAGTGAGGTGCCATTCACTATCTACAATGGAGCGATCAAAGAATAACAGCTCAAACACCATGAGGAAACCTATTAACCTCACACAGTATAGAAAGACAAACACTCCCTGTCTGGTGGAAAATCAAACAGACATTTTTCTCCTGCCATCGATTGATGCTTTAAAGCGGCTGTCAGCAGTAGAAACAATAGCAAAGCATCCTCCCCACCCGTGTTTCGGTACAAGACTGAGGGATAGGGCTGGTGAAATATACCACTCTCAAATTCTTAGAGCAATGGATGCAAGGACTGACCATCCATGGTATCAAAATTATAGTTGTTAACCATGTTTTGAGAGTATACTGGACAGTGTTTGTTACATTTAATTTGTTTACAAACATTGGAGTAAAACAAGCTTATATTTTGGATTTTGATGAAGCATGACAGCTGAACTAAGCTCATGGGGCATTGATAAGTTATATTCTTCAAGAATCGATGGGTACATATCATTCATTAATTGGGTACATATCATTCATTAACTGGTAAAAAACATGGATGTAGTAACTCCATATTGCCCCTTTAAAAGCCTCTAAATACTAACCTGTCATAGGCCTGGACCAGACTGATCTCTCTTTTCTTTTCTCTCCCGTTCTCTTTTTCTTTTCTATTTCGCTCATCCTGACACACGGATTCGCTGCTGTGCAGGGTCATTCATAATCTGGGTCGCCTTGGCAACCACTCACACCGATGTGTCATCTACTGAGCGGGGCAGCTTTGACCCTGTCTGAGGGACTGTGTCTGTGTGTCCGTGCCTGCATGCGTGTGTGTGTTTGTGTGAGTGTGTGTCCAAACCTGTCAACAGGCCAGTAGGTCAGAATGCAAAGTCAACAGTCATCTCTCCTCAATGACCATGGCTTCATGGTAACAGTCATCTCTCCTCAATGACCATGGCTTAATGACCATGGCTTCATGGTAACAGTCATCTCTCCTCAATGACCATGGCTTCATGGTAACAGTCATCTCTCCTCAATGACCATGGCTTAATGACCATGGCTTCATGGTAACAGTCATCTCTCCTCAATGACCATGGCTTCATGGTAACAGTCATCTCTCCTCAATGACCATGGCTTCATGGTAACAGTCATCTCTCTTCAATGACCATGGCTTCATGGTAACTTCTCTCTTCAATGACCATGGCTTCATGGTAACAGTCATCTCTCTTCAATGACCATGGCTTCATGGTAACATCTCTCTTCAATGACCATGGCTTCATGGTAACAGTCATCTCTCTTCAATGACCATGGCTTCATGGTAACTTCTCTCTTCAATGACCATGGCTTCATGGTAACAGTCATCTCTCTTCAATGACCATGGCTTCATGGTAACTTCTCTCTTCAATGACCATGGCTTCATGGTAACAGTCATCTCTCTTCAATGACCATGGCTTAATGGTAACAGTCATCTCTCTTCAATGACCATGGCTTCATGGTAACAGTCATCTCTCTTCAATGACCATGGCTTCATGGTAACTTCTCTCTTCAATGACCATGGCTTCATGGTAACAGTCATCTCTCTTCAATGACCATGGCTTCATGGTAACATCTCTCTTCAATGACCATGGCTTCATGGTAACATCTCTCTTCAATGACCATGGCTTAATGGTAACAGTCATCTCTCTTCAATGACCATGGCTTAATGGTAACAGTCATCTCTCTTCAATGACCATGGCTTCATGGTAACAGTCATCTCTCTTCAATGACCATGGCTTCATGGTAACAGTAATCTCTCTTCAATGACCATGGCTTAATGGTAACAGTCATCTCTCTTCAATGACCATGGCTTCATGGTAACAGTCATCTCTCTTCAATGACCATGGCTTAATGGTAACAGTCATCTCTCTTCAATGACCATGGCTTCATGGTAACATCTCTCTTCAATGACCATGGCTTAATGGTAACAGTCATCTCTCTTCAATGACCATGGCTTCATGGTAACAGTCATCTCTCCTCAATGACCATGGCTTCATGGTAACAGTCATCTCTCTTCAATGACCATGGCTTCATGGTAACAGTCATCTCTCCTCAATGACCATGGCTTAATGGTAACAGCTCTCCTCAATGACCATGGCTTAATGGTAACAGTCATCTCTCCTCAATGACCATGGCTTCATGGTAACAGTCATCTCTCTTCAATGACCATGGCTTCATGGTAACAGTCATCTCTCCTCAATGACCATGGCTTAATGGTAACAGTCATCTCTCCTCAATGACCATGGCTTCATGGTAACAGTCATCTCTCCTCAATGACCATGGCTTAATGGTAACAGTCATCTCTCTTCAATGACCATGGCTTAATGACCATGGCTTCATGGTAACAGTCATCTCTCCTCAATGACCATGGCTTAATGACCATGGCTTCATGGTAACAGTCATCTCTCCTCAATGACCATGGCTTCATGGTAACAGTCATCTCTCCTCAATGACCATGGCTTCATGGTAACAGTCATCTCTTCTCAATGACCATGGCTTAATGACCATGGCTTCATGGTAACAGCTCTCCTCAATGACCAAGGCTTAATGACCATGGCTTAATGACCATGGCTTCATGGTAACAGTCATCTCTCCTCAATGACCATGGCTTAATGACCATGGCTTCATGGTAACAGCTCTCCTCAATGACCAAGGCTTAATGACCAAGGCTTAATGACCATGGCTTAATGACCATGGCTTCATGGTAACAGTCTGGCAAATTAGAACAAATCAACACCCTTCTCGTCCTCCACTTCTCACTCACCCCTTCTCCTCTCACTCACCACTCTACCTCACCCAACAACATCATAACACACACCCACACAGATCCTTCCAGCTAATGAAAAACACATTTTCACTACCTAATCAAATTAAGACCTCAATTTGCCAGATAATTTTGTTTTGGTAAATAAAGCATTAGCAGCACTAAACTCCCTATAGCCTACCACAGCTCACAGGCTCACATACTGTGGAAGCTACATAGACTCAAATCATAGTGACTCACATCATACAGATGCACATACAGACATGCATGAGTGCACAAGTACACACGGTTGCACACACAGAGAGAGAGAAAGAGAGGAGAGAGAAAGAGAGAGAGAAGAGGGGGAAAGGGAGACAAAGACACACAGAGAGAGATAGAGAGAAAGACAGAGACAGAGAGAGAGACAGAAACAGGCATAGACAGAGACAGACAGCGAGAGAGACAGAGACAGGCATAGACAGACAGAGAGAGAGAGACAGGCATAGACAGACAGAGAGAGAGAGACAGGCAGAGAGACACAGAGTCAGAGACAGACAGACAGACAGACAGACAGACAGACAGACAGACAGACAGACAGACAGACAGACAGACAGACAGACAGACAGACAGACAGACAGACAGACAGACAGACAGACAGACAGACAGACAGAGACAGGCAGGCAGGCAGGCAGGCAGGCAGAGAGACAGATAAGTAATTGTATTGGTGATCCACTCCAAATGATACATAAAAAGTATGATCTGTTTTTCCTCTCGAAGACGACTTCTGATTTATGGGTCCATAAGAAAAGAACAGCTCCACCAGGACTATCAATGTTGTACTGTACTGTATTGGCTTTCACTTACATTGATCATAAAATGACTGTCTTACCCTTTCCGCAGGGAAAATAAAAATTCAATCACTTATAAAGAAGGGGAAAATCAATCCCCCAATGAAACATCACACTGCTTTTCCTTTCATTAATTAGACACAGTACAATGGTTTATTATAATTGAGAATTTTTAAGGCGGCAACCTAGAAAATAATCTAGGGGAAACACTGGAACCCCATAAACGGAGAGGACTCGCTGACTCATGATGCTACACTCTAATGTAGGGGTTCATAAACCTTTTCAGCCTGGGACCCAAATGAGAAATTCTGTGTTTTCCTGGGACCCAAGCTCAGGAAAATATGCAACTATACGTAAATATCGGAACATTTCATCGCCTAAAAAAATAAGCAATATATACAAAAACAAATCTCAATGAAATACCCGTAAATATATTTATGTTTATTTATCCCCATTAAAAACACTCTTACATTCCTGTCTAGGTTCGAACTGTTGCTGTTAAAATACAATAAATAATTTCATTCTGAACTGGAATAAAAGGATTGATCACATCACACAGATGTATAACAGAACACACACAGGCTCACTTTTTGATAGTGCAACCCTAAGTAACAGTACAGATAAAACATTCTGGCCTACTGTACATCTTACTGTAGAAATGATTGTTGATAGAAGGTCTAGGTCGGAACTGTTGCTGTTAAAATATATATTTTTTTATTCTGAACTGGAATAAACTGATTGCTCACCTAACACAGATGTAGAACAGAAAACACAAACACACACACACACACACACACACACACACACACACACACACACCAAATGAGAGGTGTGTGACTGGTTGAAGATTCAACAAGCAGGTCTATTCTGGGCTCAGCTTTTAACAGTGCAACACTGAGGTCATGCTCGGCATTCAGTCTGTTTCTGTACTTGAGAACCCTGACTTGCATTGGTACAGTTGAAGTCAGAAGTTTACATACACTTAGGTTGGAGTCATTAAAATTTGTTTTTCAACCACTCCACAAATTTCTTGTGAACAAACTATAGTTTTGGCAAGTCGGTTAGGACATCTACTTTGTGCATGACACAAGTAATTTTCCAACAATTGTTTACAGACAGATTGTTTCACTTATAATTCACCGTATCACAATTCCAGTGGGTCAGAAGTTTACATACACTAAGTTGACTGTGCCTTTAAACAGCTTGGAAAATTCCAGAAAATTATGTAATGGCTTTAGAAGCTTCTAATAGGCTAATTAACATAATTTGAGTCAATTAGATGTGTCTTTTTGCTTGACATCATGGGAAAATCAAAAGAAATCAGCCAAGACCGCAGAAAAAAAATTGCAGACCTCCACAAGTCTGGTTCATCCTTGGGAACAATTTCCAAATGCCTGAAGGTACCACGTTCATCTGTACAAACAATAGTACGCAAGTATAAACACCATGGGTCCACGTAGCCGTCATACTGCTCAGGAAGGAGACACATTCTGTCTCCTAGAGATGAACGTACTTTGGTGCAAAAAGTGCAAATCAATCCCAGAACAACAGCAAAGGACATTGAAATGATGCTGGAGGAAACAGGTACAAAAGTATCTATATCCACAGTAAAACTAGTCCTATATCGACATAACCTGAAAGGCCGCTCAGCAAGGAAGAAGCCACTGCTCCAAAACCGCCATAAAAAAGCCAGACTACAGTTTGCAACTGCACATGGGGACAAAGATCGTACTTTTTGGAGAAATGTCCTCTGGTCTGATGAAACAAAAATAGAACTGTTTGGCCATAATGACCATCATTATGTTTGGAGGAAAAAGGGGGAGGCTTGCAAGCCGAAGAACAACATCCCAACCGTGAAACACGGGGGTGGCAGCATCATGTTGTGGGTGTGGAAAATTATGAGGAAAATTGTGTGGATATATTGAAGCAACATCTCAAGACATCAGTCAGGAAGTTAAAGCTTGGTCACAAATGGGTCTTCCAAATGGACAATGAGCCCAAGCATACTTCCAAAGTTGTGGCAAAATGGCTTAAGGACAACAAAGTCAAGGTATTGGAGTGGCCATCACAAAGCCCTGACCTCAATCCTACAGAAAATTTGTGGGCAGAACTGAAAAAGTGAGTGCGAGCAAGGAGGCCTTCAAACCTGACTCAGTTACACCAGCTCTGTCAGGAGGAATGGGCCAAAATTCACCCAACTTATTGTGGGAAGCTTGTGGAAGGCTATCCGAAACATTTGACCCAAGATAAACAATTTAAAGGCAATGCTACCAAATACTAATTGAGCGTATGTAAACTTCTGACCCACTGGGAATGTGATGAAAGAAATAAAAGCTGAAATAAATCATTCTCTCTACTATTATTCTGACATTTCACATTCTTAAAATAAAGTGGTGATCCTAACTGACCTAAGACAGGGAATTTTTACAAGGTTTAAATCTCAGGAATTGTGAAAAACTGAGTTTAAATGTATTTGGCTAAGGTGTATGTAAACGTCTGATTTCAACTGTATGTTGTGCCAAACTGGATCAGAAGATCTACTGCTTTCTCAGTCAGGCAGGAGACCGCTTCCTGCTGTAGATGAACAACCCAGAACTGTGTGAGTGTTCGTCTCAAAAAGCATCTTGCTTCAATCGGTTTATTCCAGTTCAGAATAAAAAATATCTACTTGTAACAGCAACAGTTCCAACCTAAACTTATTTTCAACAATAATTTCTACAGTAAGATGTACAGTAGTCCTGATCATTTTTCATCTGTACTGTTTCTTAGGGTTGTACTATCAGTAGCTAGTTAATTTGCTTTGGCCAACGTTAGTTATTAGCTGTGTAACGTTACAAGGCCATGGGATTGTTTGAAAGAGAATCTCACATCTACTCTTATGAGAGATAGTACTCCCTTATTTCTGCTCATCATCACCTGTTATAAAAATGGCAACGCCTTGCTTGTTGACTTACTTTTCAACTTTCGAAGCACTGTTTCCCGAAGCATTCTGCCCTGTTCTGAAAGAACTCCCTGGGTTTACCGTCATGTTGTGCCTGGATGTTTGGTCAGGACGTGTCGTTTTATTAATTTGTTCATTTCGAGAGACTCATTACTAAGCACTTCCCCACACAAAACACATTGTGGGCACTCCTCGTTATTTCTCAAAGTGTGTATGAAAGAGACAAAAAGTAATCACTGTATTTGCGTTTCATGACGATTGAGCTCAGTCAGAACTTGTGGCTAGCATGAGTCCATTTCATGACAGCGGTGAGTGATGGCGAGTGGGAATAACAAGTCAGTGGCTTGAACAACAGCGCTGCAGCGTGTGGGTCGCGGAGTGATCTTCAAGAAAACTGCAGAAAAAAGATCCGGTAAACAGCGAAGCACATGGGCATCTTCCGCTACAACCTCTCCGCACACTGAACCGAGAACGCAGTTGCACCTGGCCAAATGAATTAAATTAATGAAATAATTATACATTTACGCCGCGACCCACCATTAACAGGACCAGTACTTTAAACGCTGCTCTAATACATGATGCTCCACTCTAATACTAGTTCATGATGCTCCACTCTAATGCTAGTTCTTGATGCTCCATTCTAATGCTAGTTCATGATGCTCCACTCTAATGCTAGTTCATGATGCTCCACTCTAATACGTGATGCTCCACTCTAATGCTAGTTCATGATGCTCCATTCTAATGCTAGTTCATGATGCTCCACTCTAATGCTAATTCATGATGCTCCACTCTAATACGTGATGCTCCACTCTAATGCTAGTTCATGATGCTCCACTCTAATGCTAATTCATGATGCTCCACTCTAATACGTGATGCTCCACTCTAATGCTAGTTCATGATGCTCCATTCTAATGCTAGTTCATGATGCTCCACTCTAATGCTAGTTCATGATGCTCCACTCTAATACATGATGCTCCACTCTAATGCTAGTTCATGATGCTCCACTCTAATGCTAGTTCATGATGCTCCACTCTAATGCTAGTTCATGATGCTACACTCTAATGCTAGTTCATGATGCTACACTCTAATGCTAGTCCATGATGCACCACTCTAATGCTAGTTCATGATGCTACACTCTAATGCTAGTTCATGATGCTACACTGTAATACTAGTTCATGATGCTACACTCTAATGCTAGTTCATGATGCTCCACTCTAATGCTAGTTCATGATGCTACACTCTAATGCTAGTTCATGATGCTACACTCTAATGCTAGTCCATGATGCACCACTCTAATGCTAGTTCATGATGCTACACTCTAACGCTAGTTCATGATGCTACACTCTAATGCTAGTTCATGATGCTCCACTCTAATGCTAGTTCTCAACCACCATCTAAGGCCAGAGCCCTGGGGCCTGAGAGCTGAGGACACTAGACAGCTGAGGTCAGTGTGAGTGAACAGCGTTTCCCCACGGGAAGGGGGGGAACACTAATGAATAATAATCAGCTTGTAAATTGCAACCCTCTACAAGAAATTAGAGACTGATTGAAGGCTCCTCATCTTCCTGCACATCATTGATCCACAGCAGCCGTCACCACAGCAACACTCACTCAGACCTCCCCAGGTTGAACTGAACACACTGAGCCTGGGACACTTCTGTTCTCTAATCTCGTGTTTGTGATTAGGATAGGCATGAAATAAATCTGATCTATGACCAGTTAGTCACTCGTTACACTGGCACCGGGCCTGACAGGTGTGAGGTGAGGTGTTGATCCAGAGACAGTTTGTTTGTGTTTTGTGGGGTAGGGCCTATTCTAAAGGTTAGATTATGATTGGCACTTTTCTCTGAAGCCCCTACCCTCAGGGTAGATGGCTGACATAAACACATTTTTAGATTATAAGGATGTAAAAAATATTGGAAGCCACTAATATATTTCATCATGGTAAACCCAAAGTGACCTTCAAGACAGACTGGCCACTGACCACTCGATCACCTGTAATGGTTGCTTGAGAACCTGAGAGCACACTGCGATGCAGCAGTCACTTAGGTGAGATCAATACAGGGTAGTATTTCTGTAAGACCATATGAGGTCAACAACACAGGACAAAGCACACCAAAAACCTTTATGTGACCTGTATACCTTGTTTGAGTATGGTGGCCTAGCAAGGTTGACTCCATCTCTGATGACTTTATCCCTAATCATGATCTTCAGCTTCAGTTTGGGGTAAATCACCAGCTCCCTCCTGTTGCCAAGCGTCAGGTTCCTCTGCGCCCCAGATACGCGCCCCCATTCCTCCCAACCCGGTCACTACTCGGTTCGGTCCAAGACTTGGATTTCCAGGAGTTTAGACTCGTACTGGTCGAACAGGTGGTTGTTGGGTGGTGTGGTGGGCAGCGGCCAAAGCATGAAATACAGCCCGGCAGCTGCCTCATCCACAGCTTTCAGCCTTTGTACCGCGTCGTGGATCCTTTGCCGTTGGTGCGGTATGTAGACACCATCACCTTCCAGATCATCGTAGCCGTTATCCACGAAGGATTCCACATATTGAGAGAGCCATGGCTCCCCCCTCTTGACAGCAGAGAGAAAAATATAGTTTTAAGTTCATTTCCTGCAACTTTGTCATAGGGCGTTTAGAAAATGTTGCAGTTGTAAAGCAAGTTTCTGCAGTTTTGCCATGGGGTGGAGTGAATTTTTGGCAATTTTATCATACGTTTCATGCAATTCTACTCATTTTTCCATGGGGCAGAAATACATGTTTGCAGTTTTAAAGCTAATTTCCAGAAATTCTACTCATATTGCATGGGGTGGAGAGAAATAATTTGATCAGTTTTAAAGCAAATTTCCTGCAATTCTACTCATTTTGCCATGGGGTGGAGAGAAATAATTTGATCAGTTTTACAGATAATTTCCTGCAATTCTACACATGCCATGTTAATGATATCTGAGCGAGAGTGAGTAACCAAATCAATGGAGGTCAGGGCCCCTGGGTATGTGCCCTGCTTGCCCAGTTGGTCATTCTGCCATGATTACCACACATTTAGATAACTGACTAGACTAACTTAGCAATCTAATAATTGTCAGCTGACATGGCTAGTTGAGTGACTGTCAGTGACTGACAAAACAAGTGAAAAACTGCTCATGCACAACCACATTTCGAACTTGCACCTTGTATATTCTAGTATTCCAACTCTTGTAAGTTGAGACCTGACTGAGTTCCTAAACTACCCTTCTAGTGGCCAGGGGCCCCCTAGTGGCCAGGGGCCCTAACGACCGATTATGTTGCTTATTCCTGGAGCCAGCACTGGAGAGAGCTTGAGGGTCTTCAGCCACTCAAACAAGATGCTGGGTCCACTGGTGGTCATTTTGGGGAGCAAAAAGAAGAACAAATGTAAAGGAAAACTTCAGCACTTCACTGTTTTCCCTCAACCTAATTATTCAGTAAATAACCAGATAAACACTCTAGTAGTGAGTGATTTAGCTTTATACTAATGAAAATCCTGACAGATGTAGTACCCTCATCATCTAGCTCCATATTCAATGACCAAATGTACATTTCACACATACTTAAAGTGTTTGCCAGTTACAGGAGAGTCCCCTGTATCCCCACTATGAATAGTCCCCTGTATCCCCACTATGAATAGTCCCCAGTATCCCCACTATGAATAGTCCCCTGTATCCCCACTATGAATAGTCCCCTTTATCCCCACTATGAATAGTCCCCAGTATCCCCACTATGAATAGTCTTCAGTATCCCCACTATGAATAGTCCCTTGTATCCCCACTATGAATAGTCCCCAGTATCCCCACTATGAATAGTCCCCTGTATCCCCACTATGAATAGTCCCCTTTATCCCCACTATGAATAGTCCCCAGTATCCCCACTATGAATAGTCCCCAGTATCCCCACTATGAATAGTCTTCAGTATCCCCACTATGAATGGTCCCCAGTATCCCCACTATGAATAGTCCCTTGTATCCCCACTATGAATAGTCCCCAGTATCCCCACTATGAATAGTCCCCTGTATCCCCACTATGAATAGTCCCCTGTATCCCCACTATGAATAGTCCCCAGTATCCCCACTATGAATGGTCTTCAGTATCCCCACTATGAATAGTCCCCAGTATCCCCACTATGAATAGTCCCCAGTATCCCCACTATGAATAGTCCCCAGTATCCCCACTATGAATAGTCCCCAGTATCCCCACTATGAATAGTCCCCAGTATCCCCACTATGATTAGTCCCCAGTATCCCCACTATGAATAGTCCCCAGTATCCCCACTATGAATAGTCCCTAGTATCCCCACTATGAATAGTCTCCAGTATCCCCACTATGATTAGTCCCCAGTATCCCCACTATGAATAGTCCCCAGTATCCCCACTATGAATAGTCCCCAGTATCCCCACTATGAATAGTCCCCAGTATCCCCACTATGAATAGTCCCCAGTATCCCCACTATGAATGGTCCCCAGTATCCCCACTGTGAATAGTCCCCAGTACAATACCAATGCTCTTGTGTCTTAGTGGCCCTGCCTGGATTCCACTCAAATGAATGGAACTGATATGTGAGTGTTTGCTGCCATCTAGTGAAAATGTTTGATTCATCACTGGAGTCCGGATTCTGGGATTTGACCTTGATGAGATCATCCTGATGCTCAGCTTTAACCCTCAAACTACATGTTAATGTCTGAGGCAATCACTTTTAGATATCCCAGATGTTATATCAATACTGTATGACTATAGCTTCGGCCTCAAGTCAGTACTGTAACCAGTTATTCTGTGTTAATACTGACTTATTGATAAATAATGAGAGGAGCAGCACCTCCCTGCGAAAGATGGCACAATGCATTCACCTTAGTCTTCATGGAGAAACATGGACAATAAACCAACACCAAAGGTATGCATGTTTTCCACTTTTATTTTCCATTGCACAGTAATTTCTATCTACAGAATTATTTCTAAATTGTTTGTGGCAGCAGATAAAGTCATAAACATCCATGTGAAATTTGCATAAAACTGTACAAGAAAATTGGCTACAATGAGAAAATACTGCAACCCACTGATAACCGTTAAATCCAGGACAGAAATGGCATTATGGCGGACAGACTCCCTCTTGTGAGTATGAATAATACCAGGTAAGAAGAATACTGCGTACTGAGTGTGTGGGCAAGAAACAACTCACTCAAAGACAAGAGAAAACTCATTGAAAATCTGAAAAATAAAAGAGATCTAGAATGAACGGGAAGGACCTTAATCATTTTCTTTGTAAGTCATTTTTTCTCCTTGGAAGATTGAAGCAGGACTACCTATCAACAACCACACAACAGTGCATACTAGAACACAGAAAAAGAGACCAAACCTGCAAGTTAGTATCTCCAAAATGAGCCACTTGGAACTATTACTGGAGTAGAAGCAGAATGCATTAGAAGACAAGCCAGGGAGAGTTGAAGCATGATGTGTGCAGACTGAGACACTGAACATGCAAGGCAGGTCTATGATGGAGCCACATTACACTGAGGTTAGATCATCCTGCTGATGCAGACATCCTCTCATTACTGTGGTTAGTGTGTCATTACTGTGCTTACTGCGTCGTTACTGTGGTTACTGTGTTATTTCTTTTCTTTTCTTCCCATATTTTCTTGCTGATTTTCCACAATTGATTTGACACAGATTGATTGGTCACCAAAATCAAGCATTTTGAGACAAGAAAACAAGTCATTATCGATCATACAGCACAAAACAATGTCAAAGTTGAACATTTAAGATACTGTGCTGGTCATAGCAACAGTGAAATGCTCCTATGGTCCTTTTAGGAGAGGGTGCAGGCTACTTAGAAGTTAGCCAAATACCACTTTAGAACTTTTATGATGGGCACAATGTTGTAAATACAATGTTTGTTCCATACTAAAAACGCGCTACCCTCACTAATAATAATCATTTGGTGGGTGCTTATATTTGTCCTATTTCACACATGTACAAGTGTGTATTAATACGCATGTGTGAATTGGAAATGATTGTTTTTTTGCATATCCCACTCTCCTTGAGAAGGGAACCTAGCCCAGTGGCCGGGTCAGAATGCACAGTTACCAAGGCCCCATATAGACCTATGCCTATTGTATTTTAATTAGTGAAACTTCTGGAATGCCAAGTTGAGTAATGGAACAAGGAAACGAAAGCTAAAGTAACTCTTTGGTGTCATTAAAAATATGGCAGCTGTCCTTGAGTCGCTTGCTTGAGCAACACCCAACACTTTTCCAATTGGTCTTAGATTGTCAAACTATTTACCTATTTACAACAGAACGATAGAGAAGCCTGGCAGAACATTGAAGGACATACAAATGAGTACTTTCACCACTGAAATGGGGATAGAAACAGATCTCTAAACAACAGACGGTTTCGACACACCACACATATAGCAGCGTCTCTTACATTTAAATAAATAAAATGTCAATAAACAGACCACTCAAACTGACAAAATATTTTACGGACAATTCTCAAGGAAAACTAGAAAAGTTCCGGTCTTCAAAAACATATGACTTTGCGTGAACGTACATACTGTATCTATAGTCCTGCATATTTGAACACAAACAAATAGGTTTATTCCCATGTGTTAATAGTAATCTCCAAGTTCACGTGCACTTCAGGATCACATGTCCATAGAGTCTATTTACTCCTGAATATCAATCCAATAGGTCTGGATAGACCAGCAGTGCGTAGGCCTACTGTAACACTGACATCTTTCATACAGGGTCACTAACAAGCCCAAACTGTAGCAGATATTAATGGCATGATGAGGTCAGGGAGGCAAGTAGCATTTACATGTCAAATAAAACACTTCAAGGAGAGACGGAGACAGTGACAGTCTTGCCTCTGGAGTTCTGATCTTTTCAAGATTTCTGATGTGTGTCTGACACCTGATATGAAACATTATTGATGGTGACGTGTACTAATCTGAATGATAAATCTATGTATTTTATATCCATGACCTGTTTTTGAATCCAGCCCTTTTTATAAGGATAGCTTTATGGGAGTTCAACAAAGCCACAAAACATACTGGCAACATGATCAAATAAAAACATATCATCATTCACAATGTTCACGACAGCTAAGAAAAAGAAAAACAGATTTACAATAACAGAATAAAACAAACAATAAACAAGAAGAGATAAATTAAAGGTAGAGTCAGCGAAATGACATTGCACGAGCAGCACCACAGCTATGGCAATGAGCAAGATACAAGACTTCGCTCTCACATAATCACATACAGTGTCTGCTCCTGTGCACGGGTTCGTTTTGCGCTCTTACAGTATGGTAGCCACGGGACCAAAACAGCTGAGAAGTTTAGCCTCGTGCTCCAAAGCTCTTAGTTGCTGCAGAAATTGACCCACTATCCTGTTAACTTTGTGCATCTACGTCATATAGCTGACTCTACCTTTAAAACATGTATAATACAGTTGGGAACGATATGAAAACAGTGAATCTATATGATGAGGAGAGTCTAGTCGGAGCAAGGAGAGGGGATCCAGTGTACATTGGGATTACCAGTTTTTTTATCCTGCAGCTATGATATCCCCTCCTGTGACTTTGAGTAGAGCTTCCTTTGCCCCTCACACCACCACGTCTGTCTCCACCTGTAAAGTTGTCCTCTTGTTGTTTTGCACTTGACAGTAGGAAGTGAATACAGCGTTGATCATTTATATAGATTTATGTATATATAATTATGTATATATATTCTTTTTTTCCTCTTTTTACATTTAGATTTTTTTTTGTAGTTGTTTTTCATTGTTTATTTTTTCTCTCAGTTGTGTCTGATTTTGTCTGTTAGTATATGCCCCGGATTGGTTGGAGCAGAGACAATGGCACAGAACATTTTGCCGAATGAGGATGAGGAACCCCAGAGCTCCAGTCAATCGGCAGGTCACAGATGGGAAAAACAAACAATAACAAAAAAGAGAACACCTCTTTTCTCTCCAGTCCGTTCCTCAGTTTGTAACCTTATGACTGAGGTAAATACAGTATACAACATTGTGCTAGGAAAGAGTATCCCAGGTGTCCAGCGGAGGAAGGAGAGATGGAAGGAGGGATGGATGGAGAGATGGAGGAGGGGGGCATGTAGAGTCCAGGTTGAAGCTATGTCTCTTTGGCTCAGCTCCCCCCTCTCAGATCAGAACTGGTACCACTTCTTGTCTTTGCACTTCAGCATCATCTTTAGGGAGGGGAAAATGGAACACTAGTGTTACAGAAAACTCCCCATTGTCTTGCTCTAAGGGCTATTCCGGACACTAACAAATTTGTGTTATTAAACAGGAATTAAATGAGGAATTGGCATGCTCAGCTCAAAAGTTTGTGGTAACAAAAAGTATTTGGGTGCAGGGTTCAAAAGCCATACACTGGAAGAAAGGAAAATCCTGCACTCGCTGAAATATTCTTTACGTTTTTGTCAGCGTTTTGAGGGCAGCCTTCGCCAGCGTTTGAATGCTGAAGAAAGCTGTTTGCTCTGACCACGTCCATTTATTCAGATCCCTGCTGCAAAAAATACAAGCATTAGAACGTAAGAATATTTCAGTGAGTGTGGGTTTCTTCTTTTTTCCAGTGTAGCCTCATAATATAACACCTTCCTACAGGATGAAGTTGCCCCTAGACACTGATCTCAGATTAGTTTTATGTTGTGTATCATAATGTAACGTCTTACGTCATGGGCGTGTTTGCCAAAGGAGTCGGCGCTGGCCAACATGGCAGCCGTCCTCTCGTCCAGCTCGCCCAGTTTCTGCCCTCTCTCATCCAGTGCTATCCGGGCACGCGCCAGGTCCGCCACCACGCCCGAGGCTGCCCCTTTCATGCCCTCCAGGCCCTGAGGACCTGGGATGTGCTGGGCAAGGCCACGGGACGCCTTACCCGCCTGCGTCTCACCAACTAGAGGAGAGGGGGAGAGGGAGAGTCAGAAAGACAAAGAGAGAGGAAAAAGAGTGGGAGAGAATGAGATTGAGAGGATAAGAGAGCCTACTAATGTAGCAAACTTAACACAGAATATATAAATAAAATAGTTTCTCTGTGCATGTGTACACTATAGTATGTGTGTGTTATGTTCCATGTGTGTCACTTACATAGTTCCTCTCTGTCCAGGGAAGTTGCTCCTCCCCCAAAAAGGCCCTTGAAGAATCCTCGGTTGGGAGCCTCTGGGGTTTCCACTGGTGTGAACAGTTCTCCCAGCATCTCCTGAAACACACATACACACATTAACGCAGTTGTATTACATGTGTGTGAGTGTGTGTATTTATGTGGTCCTGACCTGCAGGTTCTCACAGGTCTCCTGGCTGTATGTGATCCTCTGTATCTCAGTGGGGGAGGTGAGGTACATGGCCTGGCCCAGGTTGGTAAAGCAGAAGGTCCGGGCTATCCGCATGTCTGTCAGAGGCAGGTAGTTTACATCCAGCAACGGTCTCAGCCCCGGCAGACTGCAGACAGACAGAGAGAGAGAGAGACCACATACAACACAATGTTACTCAAACACAACATCATTCTACTGAGCGTGTTTTTCATGTAGAAACTTTGAGTCTAATCCTAGCATTCATTAAGCTCTTTATAGTAGCTTTAGCATATGCATCTATTTTACCAGTGTGTGTGTGTGTGTGTGTGTGTGTGTGTGTGTGTGTGTGTGTGTGTGTGTGTGTGTGTGTGTGTGTGTGTGTGTGTGCGTGTGTGTGTGTGTGTGTGTGTGTGTGTGTGTGTGTTTGTTTGGCTCACTGACTCACCTGAGGGTCATGATGTGTCCGTTAGCACAGAAGCAGGCCACACAGTTCCCTATGTTCATCTGGACCACGTCAGCCCTCAGGACGAACGATGTCTCTGTGATGCTGTGTTTGAAGATGCAGTTCTGTGAGGGCAGTGCTATGACCTTAGCCTGTTTCTCAGAGCACACCACCGCATACTGGCTCTCCTGCAGCTCCTGGGAGGTGGAGGGCGACACAGAGACCGGGCGGCGTTTACGGGCCTTGTCTCGCTCCTCACTGTCGGCGCCCGCGGCGTTTGGCTCATACCAGGTCTCGAAGGCAGGGGGGAGGAAGGTTCCTGTGTTGTCCAGGAAGGCCATCCTCAGGATACTGCCCTTCAGTCGTGCCAGGGTACCTGGACAGATAAGTGGGATGGAGTGTGTTGAAAATATATCTACAGTGCATTCAGAAAGTATTCAGACCCCTACAACCTTATTCTTTGGGAAAAGTCTCTGATTGGAGTCCACCTGTGGTAAATTCAATTGATTGGACATGATCTGGAAAGGCATTCACTTGCCTATATAAGGTCCCACAGTTGAAAGTGCATGTCAGAGTAAAAACCAAGCCATGAGATGGAAAGAATTGTCCATAGAGCTCTGAGACATGATTGTGTCGAGGCACAGATCTGAGGAAGTGTACACAAATAATGCCTACAGCATTGAAGACCCCCAAGAACACAGTGGTTCTCCATCATTCTTAAATGGAAGAAGTTTGGAACCACCAAGACTCTTCCTAGAGCTGGCTGCCCGGCAATCGGGGGAGAAGGGCCTTGGTCAGGGAGGTGACCAAGAACCCAATGGTCACTCTGACAGACCTCCAGAGTTCCTCTGTGGAGATGGGAGAACCTTCAAGAAGGACAACCATCTCTGCAGCACTCCACCAATCAGGCCTTTATGGTAGAGTGCCCAGATGGAAGCCACTCCTCAGTAAAAGGCAAAATGTACCTAAAGGACTCTTAGACCATGAGAAACAAGATTCTCTGGTTTGATTAAACCATGATTTAACTTCTTGGTGACAGGGGGCAGTATTCAGAAATTCAGATGAATACGTGCCCAAATTAAACTGCCTGCTTCTCGGGCCCAGAAGGTAGGATATGCATATTATTAGTAGATTTGGATAGAAAACACTCTGAAGTTTCTAAAACTGTTTGAATGATGTCTGTGAGTATAACAGAACTCATATGGCAGGCAAAAACCTGAGAAAAAATCCAACCAGGAAGTGACTTGTAGTTCTTCTATCTAATCCTTGTTCAAACTACAGTGTCTGTGGGGTCATTTTGCACTTCCTAAGGCTTCCATTGGCTGTCAACAGCCTTTAGAAACTTGCTTCATCCATCTACTGTTACTGGGCAGAGAATAGGAGCTCAGTCAATCAGTGGACTGCCTGGGACCAGTGAGTTGTTTACTGCGCGGCCACATTGGCGCGCCTCTCCTTCTTTTTCCTCTGTAATGAATACGCTATTGTCCGGTTGGAATATTATCAACGTTTTATGTTAAAAAGATCCTAAGGATTGATTGTAAACATCGTTTGACATGTTTCTATGAACGGTAATGGAACTATTTGACTTTTCGTCTCTGGTTCTGCGCTCTCACGTTATGCCTTTGGATTAGTGACCTGAACGCGCGAACAAAACGGAGGTATTTGGACTTAAATATGGAGTATTTCGATTTGGTGGGAATACATTTTCTGAACATCACGCGCCAATGTAAAATGGGATTTATGGATATAAATATGAACTTTATCGAACAAAACATACATGTATTTTGTAACATTGAGTCCTGGGAGTGTCATCTGATGAAGATCATCAAAGGTTAGTGATTCATTTTAGCTGTATTTCTGTTTTTTGTGACGCCTCTCCTTGCTTAGAAAATGGCTGTGTGGTTTTTCTTGTCAAGGTGATGTCCTAACATAATCTAATGTTTTGCTTTCGCCATAAAGCCTTTTTGAAATCGGACACTGTGGTTAGATTAAGGAGAATCTTATCTTTAAAATGGTGTATAATACTTGTATGTTTGAGAAATTTGAATTATGAGATTTTTGTTGTTTTGAATTTGCCGCCCTGCTCTTTCACAGGCTGTACCGCGGGTGGGACGCTAGCATCCCACATAGCCCATACTAGTTTTAACTCTTCGGCCTGAATGCCAAGCATCACGTCTGGAGGAAACCTGGCACAATCCCTACGGTGAAGCATGGTGGTGGCAGCATCATGCTGTGGGAATGTTTTTCAGCCACAGGGACTGGGAGGCTAGTCAGGATCGAAGGAAAGATGAATGGAGCAAAGTACAGAGAGATCATTGATAGAAAACCTGTTCCAGAGCGCTCAGGACCTCAGACTGGGGCGAAGGTGCACCTTCCAACACGACAACGACCCTAAGCACACAGCCAAAACAACGCAGGAGTGGCTTCGGGACAAGTCTCTGAATGTCCTTGAGTGGCACAGCCAGAGCCCGGACTTGAACCCGATCTAACATCTCTGGAGAGACCTGAAAATAGCTGTGCAGCGACGCCTCTTATCCAACCTGACAAAGCTTGAGAGGATCTGCAGCGAAGAATGGGAGAAACTCCACAAATACAGGTGTGTCAAGCTTGTAGTGTCATACCCAAGAAGACTCAAGGCTGTAATCGCTGCCAAAGGTGCATCAACAAAGCACTGAGTAAAGGGATACTTATGCAAATGTGATACTACAGTTGTTGTTTTGCAAACATTTCTAAAAATCAGTTTTTGCTTTGTCATTATGTGGTATTGTGTGTAGATTGATGAGGAAAAAAACGATGTAATCCATTTTAGAATAAGGCTGTAACATAACAATGTAGAAAAAGTCAAGGGGTCTGAATATTTTCCGAATGCACTGAATGTATAAAACATTTATCGGTATGTACAGATGCCGATTATGTGTAGAGCAGGATGTAATTTTTGTACGGAAACATGCAAACATATAGCAAAGAGTTGTTAGCGTTCCTTACGTATTCATTAACATACACACACAATCACACATACCCATCCATTCACTCATAACCCAGACACCCACCGCTAGGCAAGACGATAACGGGCTGCAGCAGCCTTTGTTCCCCAGCAGGGGGCAGGTTGAGGGCCACAGCCAGCACTGTTCCCAGGGAGGTTCCCACGTACAGGCATGGTGTGATGGCGCTGTCCCCCTTCCGGGCGAATGTCTCACAGAAGTGGAAGGAGGTGATGGCCTCGCGCGCCTCCTTGTCGATGGACGTGACGGAGGAGGAGCGTGAACGGCTGAAGGAGTTGTCCCGGTGGTCTAATGGGTTGGCGCCCCGTGGAGGACATACAGACAGGAGGACAGTAGAGGAGAGGACAGAGAGGTAAAGCACCCGCACACACGGAGAGAAAACACACTATACACAAACATACACTACATGAATACTGTGAACAACAGCTGTATGATTGGTGGGAGCAGTTGGATTCTGACAAACAACATTGCGGTTGACATTTTATTGTATCACTAAGCTAAAATAGCAATTACACAGGAGCAGAAAACAGTGAGCAGACGTTCCTTTTAAAGCGGTCTAAAACACCTTGTGAAATGTTGAGTAAAATAGATTAGACCAGCTGTAAAATAACTTGATCTGTTGAAGAAAACTCTTCTCCTTAAGTGGCAAACTAAGAGTTCGAGGTCCAGGTGCAAGGGTAAGGACACATTGAAATAGAAAATGACTTGTTTTTATCTGTGGAGGAGATGGAACTCATAAAATGAATGGTTGGTCGTTGGCAGAAGAAGATTTGCACGTAGGAAACAGACCCATGGGAAGATTTCACTAAAACTTTACAACCTTGTACTTGTTTTATTCATTAGTAAAAAAAAAACAACACATCATCAAAATTTCAAACCAGGTGTCAATATAACAAGCTAATACAGTTTTATAAGCTCCCTGTGAGTTGCTGGAAAGATGAATAAACAAACGTTTATAAACTGGATATATCACAAGCACTGTTGTAATACACTGAGAGCACAAAACATTAGGATCATTCCTAATATCAAGTTGCACCCCCTTTTTCCCTCAGAACAGCCTCAATTCATTGGGGCATGGACTCTACTAGGTGCTGAAAGCGTTCTACAGGGATGCATGCCCATGTTGACTCCGATACTTCCCACAGTTATGTCAACTAGGCTGGATGTCCTTTGGGTGGTGGACCATTCTTGATACACAGGGGAAACTGTTGAGTGTGAAAAACTCAGCAGTGTTGCAGTTCTTGACCCACACAAACCGGTGCGCCTGGCACCTACCACCATACCCTGTTCAAAGGCACTTAAACATTTTGTCTTGCCCATTTGCCCTCTGAATGGCACACATGCACAATTCGTGTCTCAATTGTCTCAAGATTTAAAAATCCTTCTTTAACCTGTCTCTGCCCCTTCATCTACACTGATTGAAGTGGATTTAACAGGTGACATCAAAAAGGGATCATAGCTTTCATCTGGATTCACCTGGTCAGTCTATGTCATGGAAAGAGCAGGTGTTCATAATGTTTTGTACACTCAGCGTATGTCACAACACAGTTAGTGTGTTTGTTATATGTCGACACCTCCAAAAATCTTTTACCAGACTATCATATCTCTGCATTTGACAGATTTTGCATATTCATTAAGGATCTGACCCCAATAAACCCTCTCTTCCTCATCTTAGGGGTTCTGCCATTTGGGGTCCTAGGAAGGAAATTGTGATTTTTGTTTTTGGGTAAACTGTGCAGATCAAAAAAATAAAAGAACAATGTTTCTTCCTGTATTTATATCTGTCGGTCTCCTACAATAATTTTTTTGTAACTTTTGGAAATGAAAAAACAAAAGAAACAGGTAGGAAATAGAAAATAGGAAGAGAATGCTGCAGAAAACACATATACACAGAAAGCTCTACTGTGCAACAGAGTCCTGGTTAGTTTAGCGTAGCAGTTTGCAAAATACCCAACAGAAATGTACTGTATGTCTGTCCTCTCCACCTCTTGTCTCCAGGTTTGTCTCAAGAAGTAGCAGACACTGCCAAATGGTGATCATCAGTCTGACAGCATTTTTTAGGAAATATATAGGATGTATCTATGCTTTTGGTAGTCATGAGGCCATCAACAGGGCTCTTTGCCACCTCTAGGGCATTATACGTATACTAAAATCTTATAGAAAATTACATAAGCTTCTATTAATGGATAGTAACTATGGAACTCACATTATTCCCTTGAGATGCTCATATCGGGAGACCATTTGGTCTTAAGGATACAGTGAAGTCCAGTTTTGGGAGAAAAAATTTATTAAGAAACGCAAAATGTTAACACGAAGTTAAGGCTTACCCAAGTCTGGCTTTAGCTCAGTAGGCAAGCTTAATTTCCGTGACATCTTTGCTGGAAAAAAGAGAACACCCCTCTTTACAAACACACACCTAAGCTAACACGACAGGCCATGCAAAGCTAGCTAGGAGCTAGGAGTTAGGAGCTAGCAGCTAGGACTGGGATGTGGTTGTGCTTATAGCATTACTACACACATAAGCTTTGGTATAACTGTTGGCGTTTGCTTCATTGTGCTTCAGGGGAGGCAAAATGCTTTAGAATTAAACAGGAAGGAAGTATTAGGGCATCACAGGAAGACAACCCTGTTGAATCACAGAGGCATGCTGGGACGGACAAAATAACAACAAGGAAGTAAGCTGTTGTACATAGCACACACAGTGTCCTGGAAGAGAGGAATAGTAAGAAGATACACATTCATTCAGAACCCCCATGCCACAGGAGCATGCACCAAAGACAGGAAGGAAACAGGAAGTGAGTAGGATGGAAGAAAACAGTGGAATGACAGTACAGTACAAGCAGGGAAGATGTATCTCTGGTAGGCACTTTTAGCTAGGTAGTCAGAACTATGTTAACTTTTGGAGCCTCGTGAGGTTTTGGTTTTGACATTTGACTAGCCTTACAGTCCATTTCTATTATTTATTAAATAATGTTAGAGATGCTTTGCACATAAATCAAAGATTCCTTAAAATGATTTGTCTTTTAAGAAAAGAACACACTTCTTAAACTGCCCATTTATCCTAAATCTATGAGTTAGAGAATGACAGTGTTCCGAATATGAACCTCGCCGCAAAGTCAACGGTGTCAGACAGACAGAAGACAGAGTTAGGAACGTACAGAGTGACTACAAATAGACTGCTGTGATGTCATAACTACAGACAGCCAATCAGGAGCCGGAGTGAAGGAGGGACAATCGTTGAAGGACAATTGCCACAGGCACATTTCACAATGTGACATACGTGCTACAAACATGTAGCATGCAATGGAGGTCTAGGGTATACCATTATAAGTGTGTGTCTGTGTGTGTATAAGATTTTATTCAAGGTTTGTTCTAGGCCAAACAGTGATTCAATGCCACTGAGGTGAGACAGAGACAGGTTGCTACAACAAAACAGTGGCTGACAACTTATCTTATACAGTGTACTATCACTGCCCAAACTACTCCATGGTTGAAGTCTTTGGCCACTCTTACCTCCTCTACCCCCACCTCCATTGTAGAATTGCTGATGGTTTGACGCCAACACTTTTGGGAGGAAGTAGATAGACGTGCAGTTAGAAACATCCTGGTACTTTACCATACCGCCTACCAATCACAGTTCCCCGAAATGTGTCCATTCGTGAAAGGAGTTTTTCTACTTGTTATCATTGTAACACGAGAACCAATTGTTTACCTCAATCTTAATTTTCAACTGCCTGGGCGCATGCAGAATATTTGTAGACGTAGTGTACATTGTATTTTCCTAGCGGCCAAAACTTTAAAGCCTTGTTGACTCCCAACGATTCTAGAATCTCAATTAGGAGTAGACATATGCTCAAGTCAAGACTGGAGACCAGATATGCCATCCTCATAAATAGCAGATGAACTGAGGCCGTGTCTAGCTAGTGACACCAGACACTGGGGTTTGGCGTAGTTGGCTGAACACCTGGAACATAGCTAGCAGTGTGACTTCAGTCTCTGGGCTACTTATTTTTTCTGTGTGACCTTTTAAAATGCAGCTCAGCTCTGTGTTTTAGCCCCAGTGTCTGTGTGTTAATGTCAAGCTCCCAGTAATGAGATGGAACTGGGTTGTTCTCTAATTAGCATGCCTCATCACCTCAAATGCTAATTTAGCAAACTGAGAAGAGTCGTCCAGGACAGGGCCATTGAGGAAGCACCTTATCTTGACAGTAACTGTGGAAGGGACCATAACGTTTTGATTGTGCAAATCTGAAAAGGGCAGATGCTTGGATTAAGTTGTGTGAAAAGTGTTATTGTTTGTTGTTGATCTATTTGTGACCATGTTCTGTTATACTGTAGTAATACATACAGATGATTGAATATGCATCTCCTAGCTACATGATCAGATCTCAATTGAAACTCACATGGAAGTTAGTAGTTTGTTTGTTTCATTCCTAGATCTGAAAATGACCCAGCATGATATGAGTAAAACCCACTGGAAAGGAAACCACTACATCCCGTCGTATAAAAGTCAAAATGAGGTCTGGAAGACTCAGACAAAATCAATAGACAGAAAACAAATTATATGTGGGCATATCGCAGTATCATTTTAAAAAAGTCCAAGATTTGGGAAGGTCCATATGAACTAAACTAATGTCCTATTTGGTGGGAATCAATACATTTATATCTTGGACTGACTATAGAGTACGTATTCACTGATTCAGGGAGTTTAAGGGTCCTAAACTGTCTAGTTAATGCCAAATCATGGTGTCATCGCCGCTGTTTACTGCTAATGTCTCAGGTTTTGATAAAACATATTAAAACTGCCAAAATCAATCTAATCTCTTTTTTATTCTTCTTTCTGTTTTATTAAAAGTATATTTTGTTCCTTGAAAGCAGGAGAGTGAAGTGTCAGTACACAAAAGATACCTGTAAAAAATGGTTTCATTTCAACTCTAAACACTCCAGTTGGAAACTTGACCCTTCAATGAAGTCTGTGTGAAATCAAACTTTCAGAGAGAGAGAGAACGGTAACACTTCTGGTTTTCAAGAAAAAGGTTCCCACATCCAAAGGTGTGTGTGACATCTCAGAGAGAACCATATTCACCAAAAGCAACCAAATCGCTCTCATGCATTCTAATAAAATTGCAGGCAAAGATGTACTACCTGTTTCTAGCATGGATTCATAATATTCAGGTTAGGTCAATATACGGTCTTCAAGTGAATCATGCTTATTTATGAGCCCCTTTACCCATAACAACCCACCTGTTACTGAACAAGTTGTTCTGGGTTCAGTGGGTGTTGTAACTGCTGTGGATACAGATGTAGGATCTTAATTTGAGCCAGTTCGCTACAGCAGGATAATAATCCTGCAGCAACAGGAAATGTGAAATATTATGTGGATTATAATTAATTATTGTAGGGGTCGATACATTTTTCGTGAGGGAAAATCAAGTCTAAAATGTCAAAGTAGAAATTACAAACTTCAGAAGTCTTTTTAAATGTCCAATACACTACATACACTGCATTGCAGGAAAGTTCACCTGCAAATGGTTGATCAAATTAAGATCCTACATCTGTACCACTGTAATGCTAACTCTAACATGCTGAAAGACAGTTTACCTGAAGTGGGGGATTTGCAGCGGTCCTCCGAGGCAGATCCCTCGTTGATGTCACACAGACCTGCAGCAGAAGAGACAGACATTGCACGACATTAGATATCATTATCATTAGCTACAGATTCATTCTTCTCTGTCCTTTTCTCCTTTCTGTTTGATAAGGATGTTATGATATGTAGGTTTTTGGGTATACCGCCATTTTCCCTGTCTGCCAAACAGATGAAGCAGACCAGAGCAGAAACAGACTAAACAGACTGCTACCCAAGCCATTGCCCCAACCTCCCCATACATAGAGACAGAAGGCCTGGACCCAGACAGACAGACAGAGACAGACGCAGCCAGATAGCCCCAGACAGACACAAACAGAGCCCCACTACCCCAGACAGACTCCAGTACTATGGGTAGGACAGACATACAGACCCTGACCCGGACAGACTCCAGTCCTCTGGGTAGGACGGACGGGCAGGTAGACTGACAGACACCACCAGATGGACAGACAGACAGCCCCACACAGACAAAGACTCAGCCCCACTGCCCTAGACAGACTGTAGGTACTGTAGGTAGGACAGACATACAGACCCAACCCGCACACGACTCCAACATCATCACTAAGTTTGCAGATGACACAACAGTGGTAGGCCTGATCACCGACAACGATGAGCCAGCCTATAGGGAGGAGGTCAGATACGTGGCAGTGTGGTGCCAGGACAACAACCTCTACCTTAATGCCAGCAAGTCAAAGGAGCTGATCATGGACTACAGGAAACGGAGGGCCGAACACGCTCCGATTCACATCGACGGGGCTGTAGTGGAGCGGGTTGAGAGATTCAAGTTCATCGGTGTCCACATCACTAAGGATTTATCATGGTCCACACACACCAAGACAGTTGTGAAGAGGACACAACAACACCTCTTCCCCCTGATGAGGCTGAAAAGATTTGGCATGGGTCCTCAGATCCTCAAAAAGTTCTACAGCTGCACCATTGAGAGCATCTTGAATGGCTGCAACACCACTTGGTATGGCAACTGCTCGGCATCCGACCTCAAGACGCTACAGAGCGTAGTGCGTACGGCCCGGTACATCACTGGGACCAAGCTTCCAGCCATCCAGGACTTCTATACCAGGCGGTATCAGAGGAAGGCCCAGCACATCAACTTGGTACTGGTACCCTGTGTATATAGCCAAGTGATCGTTACTCATTGTGTATTTATTATACATTTTATTACATGTTTTACTTTAATGTTATTTCTCTATTTTATATATCTTTGTATTGTTGGGAAGGGCCTGTAAATAAGCATTTTACTGTTAATCTACACCTGTTGTTTATGACACGTGACAAATTAAATTTGAATTGATTTGTTAAGTCATTACTCCTCAGACTCTCCCCACTCTGACAGGTGCCAACCCACCACTAACCACACACACACACACCTAATTTTCCTCACCAAGCTGTTGCTAAGCCACGCAGGTCACAGTCATTACACAAGAGCGGTTATTGGCATTGATTTGGTTATACTGTAGTAACGTCATTAAACAACAGGTGGCAGTATGTCATAATGCAGTGATGCTGCGGTCTGTCAATAACACCACAGTGCTGCAATGACACAGTATGTGTAGGAGGGATGGCTGTTTATGTGTCAGTGTGTGTGCCAGCCAGCCACCACAGAGAGAAGACAACGCACTGAATAGTCAAAATAACAATTTAGTAACCATTCAAAATCCTTTCAAGGAATTGCAAAGATACAGAGATGGAGGAGAGGAGACAGAGAACCTCGTAGAAACATTGTCACCACCATTGCTTTTTTTTGACTGCCTACATGTGCAGGTGATACAGACTGAACAGTCTACAAGCACATCTACCAAATATACCCCTCATCCTTGTAACATCGTACAAGACTACGTAAGCCTATATCTACACACCTGTAAGTATTAGAATTATTAAGATGACATAAATCATAAGTCATGCTACAAAAGACCATCTATTGTAAGGCCATATATAGTACAAACCACAGGAGGTTGGTGGCACCTTAATTGGGGAGGACGGCTCGTGGTAATGGCTGGAGCGGAATTAGTGGAATGGTATCAAATACATCAAACACATCATGGTTTCCATGTGTTTGATGCCATTCCATTTGCTCCATTCCGGCCATTATTATGAGCTGCCCTCCCCTCAGCAGCCTCCTGTAATTACAACCCTACAGAAGGCTCTCTTTATGGTGGTAAATCAGTGAAGTGGTAAAGGTCTTTACCATTACCTCCGGCAGGCTGGCGTGTCTTGCGTGGAGAGCGAGCCTGTCTCTGGTAGGGATCATTAGACCCATACAGCTCCACTGTCCCCAGGTTCAACAGCACTGTCTTCTGGAGGTAGTCCACCACTGCCAGACCATTACTGTTCCCAAACACAATCCTGTTGGAGAGAGGAAGGGGAGGGAGAGGGAGGGAGGGATAGAGAGATGTAGAGAAAGAGAGGGAGATATAAAAATAGATAAAATATAGCTAGTTCTTCCAGAAAGCAAAGCAGCAGAAGTCTCAGACAGAATTTCCCTGCGGACATAAACCGTGTAGACACAGCTTGACTCCATTCCAGCTCAGCTGTACGAGGGAAATCACATCAGATCCATGGCTCAGCCCACATTTTGACTCTTCGAATTGAGGACCTGTTTCTCAAGTTGAGAAAAACATTACCGCTCCCTAAAATGATCTTACTTTCACAGTATCCTTGGTTGGTTTGCACAGAGCTCCAGACTGAAGTGTCATATTGGGTTGTTTCATTAGGGTTCACAGTTAATCTCATGTAGATATACTGTCTACCACCTTATACTTACAGGCCGTAGGAGGAGTTGAGGGCCAAGCTGGTGATCTGTTGGGGGGGCTCTCCACTTACCCACACCAGCTGCACCACCAACTCTACCTGATACCCTGAAGACTGCTTCAGAGGGGTACTACGCACCCTATAGACAGAGAGGGAGAGAGAATAAGAGTGTAATTGTATTGAATAGCCTCAGAGAGATTGTGGGCCGGTTGTGCTCCCTAAGGCACAGTTTATTGCAGAGTGTACGTGTGTGTAACTAGTGTATGTGAGCCGGTGGTGGTGCAGGGTGCATACTTGAGGCAGGGTACGTTGTCTCGGACCCCGTCAGAGGAGTTGCTGCTGGTGGAGGGGTGAGTCGGGGGTCCGGTGGTCTGGGGGCTAGGTGAGGCTGTTCCTGGGGTGGGCAGGTCACGGTCCCCCCCTCCTCCCCCCTCTGGAGGGGACTCCATGTCATTCACCTCGTACTGCAGACGTACCTCCAACAGCTAGGGAACACACACACACACACACACATTCCAGAGACTCAATAATGAGTTCAGCAGCCATTATTTCAGTATGATTCAGTGTGTAAGTCTATGTGTGTGCATGATGGGAGTTTCAATATCACTACTGGCATTTATGCATGTGATACTGATCGGTGTCCTCTCTCTCTCTCTCTCTCTCTCTCTCTGTCTCTCTGTCTCTCTCTCTCTCTCCCTCTCTCCCTCTCTCCCTCTCCCTCTCCACAGGTCACACACTTGATCTTGGTCAGACACAGATCATTATTATCATCACTACTCATAGCTGCCACAAAATAATGATACAGGTTGTTTACCACTATGTATGTTGGCATGGCAACCATATTGCGTTCTTACTGGCTGGAGACTCATCTAATGAGGCATTGGGAGGTTAACACTGTCTCTAGGAACAGCCTTCAGGACCCAAGAAACACCACTGAACCAATAATGACTCTGCTCAGTATGGGAGAATCTAGTTGTCTACAGGAGGCTATATTTACCACTACGCTGTGCGTCTGTCATCATGGCATCCATACTGCCAGGCTATAAGCATCAAGAGTAAATGGGAGTGTTTCTCAGTTTACACTATCCAACGATCCAACATGGTCAGTACAGAGACATGTTAAACACACACACAAAGACAGCTTGTCTGTCGAAACGTTGGTTATTACGTTATTCAATTATTACATCTGAGCTCCTAGAATATACTGCTCTCCTTTCATTTTTCAAGTGTTCTACTCCGCTAGCCAGCACCTCGCCTAAATAGGTGTGCATTTCTTTCGCCTCCAAACACACACACGCCGACCCACCTGTACGACCTCGGTGGTGATCTCCTGCCTGCTGAAGCGGTATATGATGAGGTTGGCAGACACCCCGGCCACACACAGCATCCTGCTCTCAGGACACCAGGCCATGATCTGGATGGCAAACGGGTCCTCATCCACAATTTCTGTGTTCTGCTTGTCCTCTTTATTGTTCCTGCTCTTCTCAAACACCTTGGCCGTCTTCAGCTTGTACAGTACCTGGAGCATTACTGGGAAGAGATAGGAGACTGTTTAGTTACACACAAACACATTGGGAGACAGTATAGAATAGGGAAACTATAAGGCCATCTAAGCCCGAGATATTACACATAAGGAAGTCCATGTAAAGGCACTTACTTGCAGAAGCGTCCCAAAACTTCACAGTCCCATCAGCATGCCTGTGAAATCATAAAGAGAAAGAGAGAAGCCGGCGTGGGAAGGAGAGAGGGTAGAGGGTCAGAGAGGGAATAATTACCACTTCAGCTTTTTGCATACACACCCACATCTCTAATGATTCAGCTTGGCTCTACCTGTCATGGTTGTCTAGATTCAGCTCTACAGAAGAATATACCCACAAGAGAGGAGACACACCATAACCCTGTGTCTCAATGGTGCAATGCATTCTGGGATTGACCTGTATAATCTGCACTTTGTGTAACTGGAGGAACAATCTCTCTTCAGCTGAAGAAAGAGAGAGAGAGAGAGAGAGAGAGATAGACAGAGAGCACGAGAGAGAGCGCGAGAGAGAGCGCAAGAGAGACAGAGAGAGAGAGACAGAGAGCCAGAGACAGAGAGACAGAGAGACAGAGATAGACGTGGGGGGAATACTAACACAGGGATGTCTGGAGGTGACAAGAGAGGGAGGGGGAGAGAGGGAGGGAGAGAGAGGCGTGTAAAGAGACCCCTTCTGCCAAGCCATTCTTCAATGTCACATTGCTAAGTTCAAGTATTCTAAAAGGCTTCTTCTCCCTGTCTCTGAGTTTTTTCCTCTCATGACTGCTAGGCAGGATAGAGGAAGGATAGAGGAAGGCAATATGATTAAATAGAGTTGGGTCTCCTACCCAGTGATGATGATCTCAGGGTAGCTCTGTGTGCCGAGGCCCCAGTTACCACCACTGATTGGCCACTCCTGGACAACACAATACACCAAACAGAACAACACAAACAAGAAAACAACAAGAAATGGTAATCGTTGAGATTGATACATGCGTAAGGTATAAGGAAATCAGTGATAAGATGTCAGATCCAATCTAGCCTACACGTTGAACCAAATATTATAAACATACTGTAATGAGACCATTGGAATGAGACAGAAGGGAAGCAAGAGGACAGAGACACATGCCTTCTCTTAGCCAGTGGGCTGATGGGACGTCATTTGTCTTAGAGATAGAGGGAACCTTTACCACGGTGTGTGTGTTTGTCAATGCACGTGTGTGTGTGTGTGTCTGAGAGAGCGCAAATGTGTTTTTTAGGTTGTGTTAAACGCAGTAGAACATACAAAGGTCAGTTGTATGACTCAACATTGATCTTTCAGTAAGAACGCTTCCCACAGCTACCCCTTACTTGACACACAGCAGAAAGAAGCAGGCAGGGAGATAAAGGGATGGAGAGATGAGAGGGAGGAGAGGGTCAGTACATGGTGACATTTCCAACAGCGCGGGAGAATATAACAAGAATACAATGAATTAAAAAGGAGCAGAACAGAGAGAGACAGGATAGAGGGTAGAATAAAGCTAGAATTAGAGAACATGTAGGATAAATGAAAGGATACATTGTTAGATTTAAAAAGAAAAAAGATACAGGAGATAAGATTCAGAACTACCGAATGTTATTTACTGTATATCCTTCAACATAAACATTGATGGGATATGATGGTATAGCACCCTAAAGCTTAACTCTGGACCTCCAAGCCAGTTCCACAGATTTGTTTTCATTGTTTCCCTCTAATCAGGCACTGATTTAGACCTGGGACACCAGGCGGGTGGAATTTATTATCAGGTAGAACAGAAAAACAGAAGGCTCCGGAACTCGTAGGGCAAGAGTTGAATACCCCTGCAATATCACAGTACTGCCATTACGTAGGGCCCAGTAGCTGAGAGGGTGTATTGTAGAAAAGTGTGGTCCTTACCTTTTTGCTGTAGCCCTGTCGTTTCTGTCTGGAGCCAACAGAGTAAAGTGCAGGTATGAGGTCCACAGGGCAGTCAGCAAAGTACTCACAGCAGGTAACCGGAGACTCATGGATGGTCAGTGGATAGGGGTTCTCGAATATGGGGTAACTGGGAAAGGACACATACAGTTACAGCTCACAGTTTTAGTCCCTACAATGTCAGGCCACAAGACACTGAAACTGTAAGAGATGCATGCAATAGAATGGAAATGAATGAACGTACAGAATCTAAGCTAAATCTACAGGGATAACAAGTATACTACCTGTTAGTTAGTAATTACTGTTGTATTTTAAATGAGTAGGAACATTCAGGAAGTCCGAATAATACAGCAGCTACATATTTTATGTTAATACAGGATGTTCAGTACTTTAACATACACTCAGACTTACCCATTTTGTGCAAGGTCGATTACTACTAAATCCTTTTCTAGAAGGACCACTACAGCATAAGGTTCCTGAAAATCTGCATTGAAAAAAACAAAAACAAAAAGAAAGACAGATGTCATTCATCAACACAATATGTAAGGTATATTCTCTCAAATTATTCTCTGAAATCTACAATTCCCAAAGGACATAAGTGTCTTTTAAGATGTTGATAAAATATATGAGCTTGAGTCTTGGTACAGTAGGGATATATAGTAACATATTAAAAGCGTATCTCAATATTAAACTGAAGATGAGTTAACATCCCACTGGGCACAGACGTCAGTTCAACGTCTAGTTTTGATTTACATTTGGTTGAATTGTCAACTAACATGAATTGAATGTGAAATGTCATTTGATTTAGGTAAACATTTATGTGAAAAAAATAAGAAATTCCCTTACGCTGATGACTGTCCTAATCTACGTTGTTTCAACATCATCACATTGATTTGGGGGGTTGAAATGACGTCGAAACAACGTTGATTCAACCCTTTTTTTTGCCCAGTGGGATGTTTGATAATGGAACATTATTTTGCCCAATAAAGCTTTGGATGAAAATGAACTGAGCTGAACTGAAGGAATATGGAGGAATACCACAGACCTGAAATACCTACACACAATATTGCAGCACAATAGCAGTATGCTGTTAGAGGTGGTAGGAGAAAACGCAGGGTTCTTTTGTTAGCGTCTGGCTGAGATGCAATGGGAGAGTAAATAGGCATTATTGTCTGAGCCAGAGAGAGGATAGTGTGTGTGCGTGTGTGCGTGTTTGTGGGTATGTGTGTACGTGTGTGTGCATGTGTGCGTGTGTGTGTGTGTGTGTTTGTAGAGGGAACAGTGTGTGACTGGAAGCCTGGAACATGTTTTCAGTGTCCTCCCTTCAGAGTCAGCGTAGTTACAGCTTGTAAGTCCCAGAAGAAACACAGTGTACACCAGGGCAGCCACGACCTTGACAATCAATGTCTCTCCGCTCTCTCTCTCCAACTCCCTCTTCTCTCACTATCTCCTTTTGTCTATTAGAAGGTCTCAGAAATGCTCTAAGTGTTTCTCATTCTTTGTTGTCTGTGGATGTGTCTGTCAGTCCGGCTGTCCGGCTGTCTGTGCTGCCTGCCTGCCTATGTCTGTCTATGTCTGTCTCCCTGCCAGTATGCCATTCTGTTTGCCCATCGCTGTCAGTGTGTCCGTCTGTCAGTGTGTCCGTCTGTATCATTGATCTGCCTCTGATCTTTTCTCAAAAAGCCTCAATTTCATAATAAAAGATGAAATGTCCTGTTCAACATCCTCCCCTCCTCCCCATCGGTAACAGCAGATTGAACCAGTGATGCAGTAATCAGCCCAGTGTTGTGTAATCCCAGGTCTCCTAGGTCGCCATTACAAGATGGAATCAAAGCATCCCAAAATAAGGTTGGTCGCCATGGTCACATTACGCAACCATCAACCGATCGTCTGCTAATCGGTTTCCTCGTGCCCCCACACCAACGCTAACATCAAACAAGACCAACACACTTCAAGCTACACACACATACACACACACACACACACACACACACGTTTTGGATTAGCTACATCCACATGACTTTTGCCCCCCATTTTCTGTGGTTAAGATGCAGTCTCTTCATGACAGCCATTTACACATGCCTATCAACATTACACTGCCTAAGGATAAATATTATTGTAATAGCACCGGCTAATGTAATAGCACCGGTCAATGTAATAGCACCGGTCAATGTAATAGCACCGGTCAATGTAATAGCACCTGTCAATGTAATAGCACCAGTCAATGTAATAGCACCGGTTAATGTAATAGCACCGGTCAATGTAATAGCACCGGTCAATGTAATAGCACCTGTCAATGTAATAGCACCGGTCAATGTAATAGCACCGGTCAATGTAATAGCACCGGTCAATGTAATAGCACCGGTTAATGTAATAGCACCGGTCAATGTAATAGCACCGGTCAATGTAATAGCACCGGTCAATGTAATAGCACTGGTTAATTTATTTATTTATTTTTATTTCACCTTTATTTAACCAGGTAGGCTAGTTGAGAACAAGTTCTCATTTGCAACTGCGACCTGGCCAAGATAAAGCAAAGCAGTTCGACACATACAACAACACAGAGTTACACATGGAATAAACAAACATACAATCAGTAATACAGTAGAAAAATCTATATACATCATGTGCAAATGAGGTAGGATAAGAGAGGTAAGGCAATAAATAGGTCAGAGTAATTACAATATAGCAATTAAACACTGGAATGGTAGGGTTTGCAGAAAATGAATGTGCAAGTAGAGATACTGGGGTGCAAAGGAGCAAGATAAATAAATAAATACAGTATGGGGATGAGGTAGATTGGATGGGCTATTTACAGATGAGCTATGTACAGGTGCAGTGATCTGTGAGCTACTCTGACAGCTGGTGCTTAAAGCTAGTGAGGGAGGTAAGAGTCTCCAGCTTCAGAGATTTTTGCAGTTCCTTCCAGTCATTGGTAGCAGAGAACTGGAAGGAGAGGTGGCAAAAGGAAGAATTGGCTTTGGGGGTGACCAGTGAGATATACCTGCTGGAGCGCGTGCTATGGGTGGGTGCTGCTATGGTGACCAGTGAGCTGAGATAAGGCAGGGCTTTACCTAGCAGAGACTTGTACATGACCTGGAGCCAGTGGGTTTGGCGACGAGTATGAAGCGAGGGCCAGCCAACGAGAGCATACAGGTCGCAGTGGTGGGAAGGATATGGGGCTTTGGTGACAAAACGGATGGCACTGTGATAGACTGCATCCAATTTGTTGAGTAGAGTGTTGGAGGCTATTTTGTAAATGACATCGCCGAAGTCGAGGATCGGTAGGATGGTCAGTTTTACGAAGGGTATGTTTGGCAGCATGAGTGAAGGATGCTTTGTTGCGAAATAATTTAAATTTGGATCGGAGATGTTTAATGTGAGTCTGGAAGGAGAGTTTACAGTCTATTCAGATACCTAGATATTTGTAGGTATTCTAAGTCAGAACCCTCCAGAGTAGTGATGTTGGACGGGCGGGCAGGTGCAGGCAGCGAACGGTTGAAGAGCACGCATTTAGTTTTACTTGCATTTAAGAGCAGTTGGAGGCCACGGCAGGAGAGTTGTATGGCATTGAAGCTCATCTGGAGGTTAGTTAACACAGTGTCCAAAGAAGGGCCAGAGGTATACAGAATGGTGCCGTCTGCGTAGAGGTGGATCAAAGAATCACCAGCAGCAAGAGCGACATCATTGATGTATACAGAGAAGAGAGTCTGCCCGAGAATTGAACCCTGTGGCA